>NC_135507.1:73711522-73802523 GCF_052857255.1 Amblyomma americanum
GTGCAGTGACAACAACGTATGCATCTTGGAATCAAGCGGGCCCATTTTGTGGCCTAGGAATTCGCTCTGATCTATCCTCTTCGAGCAACTATATAGCCCGGCGACCAGTGTTGCTGCCCTTTAATGTCACACCGCCTACCGCTTGGCAGACACACCGCTGATTAATGAATGCCTGGAAGGATGCACTGCTTGGAATGATCCACAGCTTTGCGCTGCAGCGTGTGAACGGCATGGGTGCAGTGCAGCACACATGGTCGACAGGCCCTGCCAACTGTGTGAGCGTGAATGCGCGTGAGGAAGACTCGAGCTTGAGCTTCGCCAGCTTCCCACGGGTGGCGTATTTCGCCTCTCCTGAGGGACACCAGTCACGACGCAACCAACGAACCTACGAGAGACCAGCGAGGCCAGAGCGAGACAGGAAAAGGAAAGAGTAGAAGTGTAGTAGGAGCAAGAATGGCGCGCGCAGAGCGTCGCCATTCCGCGTGAGAAAGAGAAAGGCCGTTAGTCTCCCTGCCGCGCCGGCAGATGGCGCCACCAGAGCTGTGCAGGCGGGCAGGCCGTGCAGCGGCAGCTTTGCACTGGCAGGCTTCTGAGGAGTAGGAGTGTTTTTGTAGGAGCGGCGACTGCGGAAATAGGAACCGGCGCCCGCCGTGATGTCGTATTAGCGCGGGGGCGGAGAGTATCTTGTTTCCCGCGGCGGGGCCGGGAAAGTGGGCGCTGGTGGGAAGAAACATTGTTCCAGCCTTGTCTCCGGGTTCCCACGTATGTCTCCGGCGGGTGCTAAGGACGGGCGGGGGAATCGGAGACAGGATAAAACAGCGGCCGCGCTATGCGATTGACGGCCGGCTGTGCACTGTTCTCACGGGTTCAGTGGAGGCAAGCTGCAGCGACATTCGTTCAATCATTCGTTCGTACAATGGCGAGCATTTGTTTTCTCGTTCCTTCGTTCAGTCGTCCGCTCATTCAAATCAAGGGAGTGGGCTCACTAAGTGTGGCCCCAGTGAGCGCATCTACACGGCTACAAGGGCAGGCTACACTATTTTCATTGGGAGGCTTTCCTTGGTAACTGTATGACTGCGTTCAGTGGATGGTAATTATTAATTACGCCCTAAATTAAGTTCTACCGTCACTAGGGAAGTCCCCTGAATTCATTCATTCATTCAGTTTACTTCCTTATTCATTCAGTCATTCATCACAGAATGTAGTGGGGACGTTCTTCCTACACCCAAGTTTGTGAGCGCATGTGCTTACTATATATTAACACGACAGCGATAAAGGCCCCGTTACGCAGAAAATCCGCTGTCGGCGCTGTCGGCGTTGTGAGCGACAAATAGGGCGGCGTGGGGTGGCCCAGGCAGCCACCCCTGGAGAAGCAACCTAGGTGGGCAACCTAGGTCACGTGACCTTGTGGGGTCATCACAACCTGCCCACCAGATAGTGTGAAAACTACCCCCACTGGCAGGTGGCAGCTAAATTAATGGTTGAACGAGAGAAGCTGCTAGAGAAGAGCAACCTGGTTCGCATAAGACAGACCCACCGGTGGCGCAGCACCTGCCATCGCAGTGCAGTGGCGCATCGCTTGACCTCTGCACCACTGCGCAAGGAGTGGTATGGGGACTCCCAGGGGCATATGAATCTAAAGTCGGGAATGACCAATTCCACATATATCGACATACGCAACGGAGGAGCATGATGCGCTAAATAGTTGTAACCTGTACGCTGCAAAGCCTACAGGACCGCGGGCTTAATCGACGGCACAGTTACTGCGTTTACAAACGCATGTAAATTGAAGGTACCTGTGACGACAGCGACAGCGCTTTAACTGCAAAGAGACCACTCTCACCGGAGACAGGTCTTTTATAGGCTAATAAAAACAAAAAAAAAACGAAATACACATGTCGGCCGCAGCGGTGGCTCAGTGGTTAGAGCGTTCGACCACTGATCTGGAGTTCCCGGGTTCGAACCCAACCACGGCGGCTGCGTTTTTATGAAGGAAAAACGCTAAGGCGCCCGTGTGCTGTGCGATGTCAGTGCACGTTAAAGATCCCCAGGTGGTCGAAATTATTCTGGAGCCCTCCGCTACGGCACCTCTTTCTTCCCTTCTTCTTTCACTCCCTCGTTTATCCTTTCCTTTACGGCGCGGTTCAGGCGTCCAACGATATATGAGACAGATACTGCGCCATTTCCTTTCCGTAAAAACCAATTATTATTAATACAGATGTCGCCAGCAGAGGCCGTTTTCCACGTAATCTACGTGCGCCGACACTGAACATGTTGCACTGACCCTAGCGGCTATGTTACACCGCCATTCACTTCAAAGCGGCTGCAACCAATCCTTCTCGGTGTCGACGTCACGAGTTCAATTCGATTAGCGGGAAAATCTTTAAATTCAATTTTCTCAACTATAAATAGTTAGATTTTTGCTTTTTTTTTGCTGCCGGACCAACGTTAGCATACCCAAAAAGAATAAAAAATAAATAAATATTTACTAAGAGCAGTAATTGAATGGAGTTCCCTTAAAACTCTTCCTGCGGTAGAACCTTGAGCAAAGAACGACATCTGTACACTCTATAGACGCAAATACGCCCGTGTGGGAATAAAAAGGGAATAAGCCATCCTCTAGCGCACACCCTTTTATAGAAGGGAGTGTGCTAGAGGGCGGTTTACTCCCTTCTTACTCTTTTCAGTTTGCGGTGTACCCCAATTTTTCAACACGTAAATCGAAAGCCAATCAGGAGGATGAATATCTCGTCTAGACGGTGCCAGTTCGGGAAGCAGGCAGAGAAAGACTCGCTTCGCTTTTAATAATAATAATTGGTTTTTTGGGGAATGGAAATGGCGCAGTATCTGTCTCATTTATCGTTGAACACCTGAACCGCGCCGTAAGGGAAGGGATAAGGAAGGGAGTGAAAGAAGAAAGGAAGAAGGAGGTGCCGCAGTGGAGGGCTCCGGAATAATTTCGACCACCTGGGGATCTTTAACGCGCACACATCGCACAGCACACGGGCGCCTTAGCGTTTTTCCTCCATAAAAACGCAGCCGCCGCTTTTTGTAACTGCATCCAGCCGCCTGTCACGTGACTTGGCGGGAGTTACGCGACCGTTGCGCTGTCAACCACACCCTGCCCTGGTGGCAGGAGGCAGCGATGCGTTCCCTAGCTGGACTCCAGAAGTCCCGGCGCCCGCAGGCGGTGATTAGTTACGCAAGACGTAGCGGTTTCTGCAAGCCGTCCAACGAACTCCGCCGATATATGAACTTATTCAACGTGGGAACCGTGTGCGGGAGCAGGTGGTGCCTAAAACATTCGAAGAATAAATTTACCAGCCGAAAAAAGGCGAGGGACAAGAGGAGAACCTACACAGGACAAGGCTGGACTAACAACTCCAGCCTGTTAGTCCAGCCTTGTCATGTGTATTTGCTCCCCTTGTCCCTCATCTTTTTTCGGTTGGTAAAAATTAGTCTTCGACATGTCACACCAACTGGCCCACCATTCAGCCTTTCTAAAACATTCGTAGGCGCCTATGAGCAAAATAAGGCTTATAAGCTGTGGGTGACCGAACGTCAGGAGCCAGGTGCAATCTCTCAGAAAAGCCGCTGATGGTATCACCAGGAGAGTATACACGACAAGCTTTGAGGAAGTGCAGCTAATGCCGCGAAGGTATAAAGCGGCGGGCATTTTCGAAGATACCGATCGATTGAGTGGCCAAGGGTGATTCAGAATTCAGAAGCCACCGTTCTGGAGCGTCGCCCAGCCAATTAACCGCAGCAGGGGCATAGTCGTTTCAGCATCCGCTTCGTATTCAAGCTTAGAGGTGCGAGGTTCGAACCCCAGTGCCGCCGGACATCGCATCACCATCATCATCATCATCCTGACTACGTCCACTGCAGGGCAAAGGCCTCTCCCGTGTCCCTCCAGTTAACCCTGTCCTTCGCCAGTTACGTCCACCCTACGCCTGCAAGATTCTTAATCTCATCCGCCCACCTACCCGCCGCGGTGGCTCAGTGGTTAGGGCGCTCGGCTACTGGTCCGGAGTTCGCTGGTTCGAACCCGACCGCGGCGGCTGCGTTTTTATGGAGGAAAAACGCTAAGGCGCCCGTGTGCTGTGCGATGTCAGTGCACGTTAAAGATCCCCAGGTGGTCGAAATTATTCCGGAGCCCTCCACTACGGACACCTCTCTCTTCCTTTCTTATTTCACTCACTCCTTTATCCCTTCCCTTACGGCGCGGTTCAGGTGTGCGCCGATATATGAGGCAGACACTGCGCCATTTCCTTTCCCCAAAAACCAATTATTATTATCCGCCCATTTAACCTTCTGCTGCCCCCTGCTACGCTTGCCTTCTCTGGGAATCCACTTCGTTACCCTTCAGGACCATCGGCTATCTTGTCTTGGGGTATCTACCGTTCTCCAGTGGGTGCAAGCTTTACCCTGGTCTGGTGCTCGGCTTCTCCGATGTGAAGTGCTCGGAAAATGCGTCTCTGACCCCGCCTTGTGAAGAGTGAAAATGCCATGTGACATGGCGCTCGTTAGCCAAAGCTCGTCTTGAGCCATTAAAATTCGTTACCGTTATCATAATCATCATCAACCGCAGCAGGCACGCCGACTAATTTGCACAGCTATGCACAAGCGGCCACTCCTCGAAGCACAGTCAATGGTTATCACGCGCTCCAGACCGCAAAACATGTAATGAGCCATTTTGCGTGGATCTGTAGCAACTTAATTTTTAAAAATGTTATTCTCCACCCATTTATGAACGCCTATACTATGGAGATGTTAATAAAGTGCATTGTAGATGTCGCATACTTGAGCAAGCGCTGTGAGCAACTTCTCAACCCAATTCTTCGGGGTTGGAATCTCAAATCCATATATCGGTTACCGATGCCGGCATAAAGGTTGAGAAACGAATGTGTACGGGAAAAGTGGCAAAAACAGGCAGAAGCGCGAACTAGAGAACTACAACGTGAGTTCAGGATATTCCATTGCTAAAATGAATAACTCCAAAAGGACATGGCTATGGACCCAGCATGTAATGAGCAGAATCAATAAGCGTTGGTCCAATTCAGTGAATGCTGAGACTGTAGAAGCTTGGACAAGTTGCTGTGACATTGTTTTTCAGCAGCGCAGGAGACATAAACATAACACGGCCTTGTCTGTGCACTTGTCTCGTCCTTTGTCCCCTGCACTGCTGAAAAACAATTTAGTGAGTAATTGACACAGTACCTACAAAGGGGAGGTGGGAGCAGACGAAGCCGCAAGATCTGCTTGAACCATAACCCCAGAATTAGAGGTATACGGGAAAGGCATTTGTCCTTGCGTAGAATAAGCCTTTGGTTGAATATTATGGTGACGACTGCGATGACAGGGGAAAGCTTCGTCCCATGATAACAGTCCTATTCCAGTCGCATAATTCTACTGTCACCGCCTTGTTTTTAGTGGTTGGATTGGGCTGTGGCTGTTGCAGGCCACAGGTGGGACTATACCTGTAGCCTTGTGTAAAACTGCCAGCAAAGACCATTTGCGGCACAGTACTGTTATCTAGCAGTCCTGAAGCATGGTAACTAGCGCTAAGAAAACAAGGGACAACGAACAGATACCGACGGTACGCACGCTATGTCTAGACACGATATGTGGAGGGACACAGTTAATGTCTAGCGTGTGTCTCATCGCTACCTTATTGTTGAACGTTCCTTGTGTTTTTTGGCACTAGTTACTTTGTTTCAGTCAGTTAATCAAAAGCACCAACTAGCCCAACTTTCTTCTTTAATCTAGCAGTCCTCTGTCAGCGCTCGCTCAAACGCTTGCCCAGAAGAGTCTCCAGCTACAAACATAGTCATATATAGATATCTCCAGTGTCTTCAATATGTTTTAGAAGGAGCCGGGAGACCTCCCTTCGATCTGTCCGGTTCCCCCTTGGTAAACGTTGCTGTGAGGTCAAGGCAGCGAACTTGCGCTCACCATCAGAATGCTCCTACAGACATTTCCTTAAAATGTCACGGCAAACGGTCTCGTTCGCCTCTGCTGCAGTTCTACCCCTGCGTGCGTGAAAAGCGCACGGTGCCGTGACACCTGCCGCTACTGGTGGGCACTGCGAGGCCGTTGCGTGCCGTCGACCCGTGGCAGGCGAGCAAGGCGAGGGACAGGTGGCGGCGGCTGCCGCCAGAGGGCGCTGTGGTGGGGGCGGCGGAAACGCACCGACTCGTGACGTCACGCAGCACGCTTCCGGGACGCAGGGTCACGCCACGAATCTCCCACGAGACCGCCGCCTCGGGGGCTGAACCGTGTGTGGAAGAAGGACCGTTCGCTGGCGCACTCGAGAACGGTTTGGCTGATTGGGGAGAGCCGAGGAGGAGGAAAACCGGGAAGTTCAAACAGCGATCCACTCGACCGCGTTGCGCAATCTGCACGGTTGTATAGATTTGTTTAAATGAGGCTCGAACGTTGCCAGGGGGTAAGTAGCTTCGAGGCGTTTAAAGGTTACCATCTTGGTTCTGAGAGAAGGCAAGAGGAGAGAAAAACTGAAAAGCGCAAAAATATGTGAAAAGAATTAGCTGCGGTTCAGCTTTGGTTAAACCTGGTGAGAAGCGGAAGAAACCTCCGACTCTGCGTCGCTGGTTAGACGTACCGCCTGAAGTACTTTCTGCTGTTTCTTCGCAGTAGCACTCTTCCGTCATTTCTCGACGCGTGTCGCACGTTCTTCCTCCGTTTCTTTGGCACGACGTTTCTTCCTAGCCTCATTGAAACGTTGCAGCTTCGCTTTCCGGCGCGCTACCACGGCAGGACGTTCTTCCTCCTCCAACGCAAAACCGGTTTCCACCCCCACTGGCTCGCCATCGGTATATACATAGAGCTCTCCATAGACGTCACCGACGGTGACTCCGCCCCCGTTGTCAGGCAGAGTATCTATCTCCATGACCGATATGCTTGTTTACTCAGATTCCTTTTATATGACGTCACCGTTATACAGCATCTCAAGTTGTCCCAGCTCTTAAACCTCTGACCTTGACGTTGACCTTCGAGAGATCTGTGGGCCTGGGTGGCCCACCATCTTGGTTAGGCATATATGCGCCACCATGGACTACGTGACTTTGCTCCGCGGTTTGACTTCTAAACCTTTTCAAGGTCATAAACGGAACTACACCACTCTCTTGAAAACCTGGCGTAGTGAAGCTTTCGCTTCAAAAGCGGGAAGTACAAGCTGTGACCCGTCGCTGTGGTTCAGAGGTGATGGCGTTCGGCAGCTCAACAGTAGGGTCAAGGGACTGAATCTCTCACGCGACAGCTGTATTTCAATGGAGGCACAATCGAAAAGAAGCCCGTGTGCTGTGCGATGTTGAAGCTAAACCGTAGCCCTCCACTACGGCGTATTGTTCTGCCTCTTACTTATTTCGCTCCCTTATTTGTTGCTTCCCTCACGGGTGTCCACCCAAAGTGCCGAGATAGATGTAAGCCTTTACTTTATCTGTAACCTATTAATATTATTTAGTATTATTAAGTCTCGCGTTAATTGCAAGAACATAAAGAGAATTCCCATGGCTTGCTAGCGGTGACTAAGCTACCGCGAGAGCTGTTTCACCCCCTCCCCCTCCCAGCCCCCTCAATTAGAGTGTTAACTGCAAATCCACACGGCCACGCAATGCTATATCGCCAGTCTAAAAAGAGTTACAGCCGACTTAGCTTACTTAACCAAATGCGATGTATGTGCGCTAGCATGTCGTCTTTCATTTCGCTTTGGGTTTGAGCCTAGCGTTCCATGGCCAGGCTTCAGACAAAGACCGACGGAATCTGTGACTGTGGACCTTAGTGGTAGCAGTCCTATAAGATTTGGGGACCGCTTAACGCAACTTACGAAGACACTGCGATAGCGGTGTCGTTTGGATCCATAGCGCACGAAGGGAAGTTGATGAAGACGACCACCTCCAAAGCACAGCGCAGAGAGTGGCAGTTAGACACGAAGGGTGATCGGTTGCGGCGATACCAAGGTGCTGGAAACCCAGGCGCGTAAGCAGTCGCGGCCATAATTGGTTTATTTCCCCAGGTCTAGCTGGCTTTAGACAGACAACGGGGTTTTTTCGAGATTGGAAGCCTTAGTGCTATCGTACTAAAAAAAGACTGCATCATTTTTTGTCTATAGACTGTCTGCTTGTCCGGAGTCCGGAATATCACTAGCCTGAACAAGAAAACCAAGTGATATAGCAAAACAACTCTATCACCAGTCAAGACAATGTCACTTCACAAAAGAGCGCCTTGCTTGACTACGCAAGGCAAGATTTATCGCGCAATTCAGCCCACGTGAGCAGCATTCGCCCTAGAGTACAGGTGAAAGCGAGAGTTTTCATTAAAGACATACTACGCCAGATAGCACCAGCGCTTAACCGGGAGAAAGCTGTGGCTTCCGTAGAAATCCTGCGACATTCGTCTGGGATGCGACACCATACCTTTACAGTAACTGTTCGAGTGGATGATGAATACTGTAGCGCTTGAAAACAATGACGGAGACGAAAGGCAGACAACACACGCGAAAGTTTCCGACTTCTCGTAACACGAGCAGTTTTCTTTTTGTGTGTGTGTGTGCGTGTGTCGTGGTCGGAACATATGGAAAACACGAAAAACAGCTGTCTGTAGAGCAAGGCACAGTATCTTTCATCTGCTATGCACAGCACCGAGAAAAGCCTATTCTTTTTTTATTTTTTCAAAACTACACAAAACGCACGATGACACGGTCACCCTCTAGTCTTTCTATATTCCCAGTTTTGTCCTTGTTTCTAGCTCTATAGTATTCTTCATAAGACGCCAACGTGGCTAAGCAGCTACACTGATTAATGTTTCAGAGCAACTGGTCGATCGCTCTATATATACATTTGACATCGAGGACAGAGCACGCATTCGGCGCATGAGAGCACTCGATCACAAATCGGGCGACGCTTAGCGACTTAAGTTGCTCCGCGCGCACAGCATACGCCAGCGTCTTGTCGGGTGACAAAGACGCGAGATGGATGAGTACGGATCGCGCGTGGCCGCGTCACGCTTCCATAATAGTGGCACGCGCACGCCCGCGGCAGATGTTACCTACCGCCCTGCCTAATATCTCGCCTAATCTCGGGAGCAGGGGATCATTTACCTTCTTAAGAGCCCGACGCCGCTCATCTTAATGTTGTTCCATTCAGGCCTCTCTTCTTTTATTTTTTTTTTTCTTCTTTTTTCAGCTCAGCGTGTCATCTTGTGCCCGGGAAAAATGAAAAACTACAAAACAAACGCTCAGGCAGCCGTCGCCTGCTCGCGCGGCGCGTGTCGTCTGCGTGCCGCCGCCGGGAGCAGACGACGACACGAGCACCTGCGCCGGAAGCCGCGCGGTCGGGGCACTTCCGGTTTGCTGCTGGGCGAGCCCCTGGTAGCAGACGACGGTGCGTCCCAGATGTTTGGCGAGGCTTCCTTCCTGCCGGGGTCTTCGCGCCTTGACCCTGACTACCATTTATGCGACTGCGTTGGTCGTGAGCCTCTGTGTACTGGCAGCAGGCAGCTGGCTTGCTCACGATGAGCGCGTCCCTGTCTCTAGGACGCGAGAGGCACGCGCCGTCCGCCCGAGGTTACGTAGCGGGTTTCACCTGCCTCTCATTGTATAGGACCGCTTCGGCCACCTGCTCCCGTCTGTGTCGTTGGACGAGCGGCCGGCTATGCGATCGAAAGTGCGATCGTTGGTGCCTGAAGAGGTCACCCAGGTCATGGCGTCTTTGCCAGGGTTGTCGACCACCTTAGCCCGACATGTTGCCGAAATCGCCCGGGATTGGCCGCGCGCTTTTTGGCAGCTGTACACGCAAAGCCTATTGCTTCCTCACTGAATCCAAAGTTATTATAATATATGCTGTTTCGTTACAGTCCCTTCTAGTAATCACTTGAGAATTAAGAGGGTTTCAAATTGGGCTAGTTGGTAGTTAGCATGGTCAAACATAATTGCGCTTTTAGACTGACGTGGGAGAACACAGGGACGACACAAACACTGGTTGCGCACCAGTGTTTGTGTCGCCCCTGTGTCCTGCCACGTCAGTCTAAAAGCGCAATTATGTTTGACACTTGAGAATTGTCAGGATTGGAATGACCGGGCCAATAATAAAACTTGCCTAAGGTTGGCACAAATGGTATGTTTTGACAGCAAAGCTTCCCAAGGATAAAAAGTGGTTACTGAGTGTTACGCGTCAAAAGGACTTAGTGATATATTGCTATGAGATACTCCATACAGTGAAGGGCTCCGGATTTACATTACTTACATTTTATGCGTGTGTGTGCTGAGATGTGATGACAGCACTAGCCGGCTCTGAAAAAGAGTGACAGTATCGCCATAACACACATCTAGTTAAACTTTTGTAACATCGGAAATAGTCGTTACCGGCGAAAAAAAACAAAAAGCTATGTTTCAGCTGGCAGAAACTGTTAGCGGGAAATTGTTACCGGCACCGAAGAAAGGTGCCAGCATTTCTTCAGCAAACATCAGTTACGATAAGAATAAAAAAATGTAACGTCAAAAATTATTGTTGCATGTAACTTATACTTCGCAAGGACTAAATTAGCTGCACCCGCGTCCAACTTTTGCTGATCGAACTTCGCCTCCCCAGGTAGCTCCGAAATATTACGATAATGTTACATTTTTGTTTTGGTCTAATGTTATTTCGTTTTTCAATGCCTTTTTTCTAACTTTTTGTAATGTTACAGAAGAACGCTACAATATCCTACCCTAACATTAATCAAACATTTAAACCACATAAATGTAACGCAAATGTTAAATTGACGAAAATGGTGAACCAGTCCTGCACAAGCTTGCAAGCCCACGAGTTGTGGCAGCTTAAAACTTGCAACGATTTGCAAGTACGAACAATGACAGCGACATTTGAGGTCAACTATACAGCACAACATGCAACTCGTATTCACTCACCTCCGAACGGTATCATCGAGTCAAGCCTATGTACCCATTACTGAGACCTGTCCTATGAGTGACAGTGCCGGATGGGTATTAACCAAAGTTTTCAGAGAAAATAATGGGGCTGCGTATGCAGCCTACAGCGAGTACTATATAAAAAATGTCTGGAAAAAGTACTGCTAGTTGAAAAACATCGTATCTGTAAGAAGAATGGCAAAACTTATAAGAATCAGTGCTTGAATTATATTTGTAGTGTTTTATAGTTATGACTCTTTTGTTGCGACATTATGTCTGCTGTCATAAATTATTTACAAATATTGATACATACTGGATTCTCGAAGGAAGTGCAGTAACGCCCGGTGATGAGGTCCAAAAATCCATTCTTCTACATCCGGTGGATATTGCAATAACGTTTATAAGACTACTGAAACAATATTTGGAAAATTAAACTGTTTTCTGTATAACTAATAACGTTATGTGTTGATCTTTAATGTTAGGGGAACGTTATAGAGCAACATATAGCATTACTGCAACTTACAAAACATTTTTATGACATTATCCTAAAGTACTATCTGCACGGGTCTCGACCTACACGACCGGCTGAGCCAATCCCATACAGATCTCAGCTTTTGATTCGTGCAAACGCTTTAGCTGACCTACATGCATTTTCTATACACGTTGGGGAGGAGTTAAGCCTACTGGCAGGCATAACGAGGAGGGTGGCGAGGTCACGAGTTCAGGCGCACTTGGAATGAGCACAGTTTAGCGCGCATGCCTGCCCTCTCGATGGTGACCGATCTGCGCACTGCGGGGGCGCCACTGAGCGTTTGTAATCGGTGACCTCCCTGGATTACTGGGCACCCCAACCGGCTGCGAGCAGCTGAGATGGTCCGCACATATTTAAGAGGCTAAATAACCGCTTCGCTCGTGTGTGCGTGCAGATTGGGAACCGGACAGAGATCTATGCGTCGATCGCATATGGAGCGGCCGCACGCTATGGGGATGACGGCCGACTGTAGTAAGTCTAACGGTGCATGCTAATGAGATACGAAGATGGTATGTATATGCAGGAAGCGTAGATGCACTGCTCGTTTCAGGATCGGCCTCACGGTACAACGTCTTGCCGGTGCTCTTTCAAGTTGACGAAGCGCTAATTTGCATACGCTCGCCGCGCTTATGTCGAAGCAAGAAGTGGTGATTGTGGACGCGTTGGCGGTTTGGTCGGGGAAACCGTAACGCAGTGATCGCGCCCGGCCTCGCTGTGATCTGCGGCCTGGGGCGGCCTTTTAATTCCGCCCAGATCGCTGAACTGCTCTCTTGCCATAAATTATATTGGCTAAGTCGTCGACCGCTGTGTTGCTATGTTGCTGAACTGGGCCACTCGGTTCTAAACTCGCTGGCTGGTGCCCTATATCACTCACTCACTCACTCACTCACTCACTCACTCACTCACTCACTCACTCACTCACTCACTCACTCACTCACTCACTCACTCTATGGTGTGTTTGTTGATTTTTACAGTTTTGATCAAAAGTATTCGGGCCACACGGTTTTCTTCCTAGCCGTACAGTGGAGCCACCTTAAGGCACCACTAAAGACCGAAAAGCCTGAAAAGGTGAAGACGATGGTTCTGAGAGTTTCAGGGGTGCCATAAGCTACCCACTACACATTGCTCAAGCGGAAAAAAAAAAACGCAGCCTGGACACCTTTTCTGTTGCTAGTCGCATTATTTGTTTTAATGCATCGGGTCGGTGCTTCTTTGAGAGGGGAGTAATGCCGCGAATCTTTGCAGTGTGTTCCTTCTTCAAATCTGCCGCCACACCACTTTATCGCTTTGTTTGCGACACAAGACGCGACTAGATTTATCTCGATTGATCGCAGGCAGCCAGGCAGAGCTGATTCTACGTTGTTCCGGAATGTTGTAGTAACTTTGCACGCTTTATCTCGAAAGTTCGCTGTCAGCTTTAAATTGAGCACGGCCGACAGCAGCGGGCATTCTGTTCGACGACCGCCTAGTGATTCAGTCCATTGTGGGCGCAAGTCAGCCCAAATAAAGAGTTTTGTTTTAGAAGAACTTTTGTCCGTATTCATTCCTCCTAACTGCCATCACCACTACGTGACAATATGTAGCAATATCTTTTTTTTTTTTTAAGAGTGTTTCCATCGATCGCATCGAGCAGTTCAGACTGCCATATAGAGAAACCAATGGGGAACGCTTTTGACGGCGTCCGCACATTCGGCTGGTCGGAACCGGCCGCTCTGACTACATTCGGCTGGATCTTTCTGAGCGCTCGCCTCCAGCTCAGAGCGCTCTGAGGCGCTCCGAGAAAAAAGTCGGAGCGGCTCCGAGATGAGTCCACGTGACAGAGCCACTTCCGCCATTTCGCGAAAGCGGTGCGAGGCCTCGGCGTCCCCTGCGCGTAGGCAGAAGCAAGTGCAGGCTTTTGACGCAGTGGCAGCGTCCTTGCTGTGTTGTATTTTGCGGGTGCCGCACTGTGTGAGGCAAAATGTTCAAGAAACGCCGGATAAGCATATACGCTAGGAACGCGGTCTGTGTTGCTGTCGCATGACAACAGCGATTCCAGCAGCAGCTCAGACGAGGACGACAGTGCTATCCACAAGGCGATGTTCGAAAAATGAGCGTCCGGTGGGACGGAAAGCCGGGGTAGCGATCGATACAGGCTAAGCGGTGACCGCAATGCAAACTGTGTGCGACCACGCGCGGCTAAAGGTAATCAAGGGACCTTACGTGCGACTACTCTTTACATCAGCAGCGGTGCCGCGTCGTGGTTCCGGAAGTTACGTCCCCCTTCTGCCTCCTGCACTTCCGCTCTGAAAACTCGCCGACCATTCGGCTTGACTAGTCTCGCTATGCGCTCGGAGCGAGAGCGGCTCTCACTCTGCCAGATCTTAACCGGATCGCGGGAGCGACCAGTCGATGACACCATAACGTGCACTGACAACGCACAGTAGACGGGCCTCTACCATTTCGCTTCCATCGAAATGCGACCGCCGCGGCCTGTATCGAACCCGCGTCTTTCGGGTCAGCAGCCGTGACTACCATAACCACTTAGCCACCGCGGCGGCTCAGGCCTAGACGTGTTGAGCACACACAGGTGAGAAATTTCCATCGCTGCGATTGCGTGTGTGGGCAGACCTTTGTGCAATCAACCATTCGAGGAACAGCCGTGATGCTATGTCGTTTTTCTTTGCAAATCGGCCTGCTTGTACCCAGCCGATATTTTGGCTTGAAGATATCGGGTGTTCGGCCAGTGTATTCAGCGCCACATGCCCCTTGTTCGGGTAATTTTGATGCTCCTTCAATCTTCTTTTAATGTTTCCGGTTTCTCCGTATGCACAAAGGCACAGTCAGCCCATGATATTTCGTGCACGACGCCTGGGGATTTTTTTTTATTTTTCAGCTTGTTATTTACGTTTACTAAATCACCTTTGAGCTTTATTCATTCATTTCTTGAATAATCGATTCCCTAATACAGTACTCACGGATTGAAATAGGACATTCGGAGCGCAAGCCAAGAAGTGCCACGCAGGCATGTGGTAAACCACAGGCCGGCTCGTTGGCAACTGGAAGGAACAATTCTGCTTTGTAGATGTTCTCCCCCTCGCGCCATACCACAATGCACCACCTTGGTTCCATGAGCATCTACGGGCGGCGCTTCATGAAGCGACGGCCACGCGCTCCGAATGTCCTATTTCAATCCGTGAGTACTGTACATCCAGCTCGCGCGTAGGCACGGCGGTGAAATACATATTCATTCATTGATCAATTAATGCATTTCTTGATTCATGGATTCCCTAATGCATCCAGTTGTCCCTCACAGCCTGAATCGCTTTGGGACGTTAAAACCCCATAAACCATAAACCGCAATACATCTAGCTCGCGCGCAGGCAAGGAGGCGAAACACACGTCCCGCACTGCTGCCGCTCCGTCGCCCAACAGCGCATTCGCATCCCGTATAGTTGCGCTTTCGTTGAATGGGGGCGACCTCCCCTCACGACGAGCCACAATCAATACGCGCCCAAAAACGGCGGCGCGTGACGTGCTTTTAGCGCCGCGCCAGCCGCTCACTACTGAGTGCGTGTGTTTGTGTACGCGGTTGACCGTGAGGTGGAAGAGGAGGAATAAGACGCCGTGCGTGCATGCGCACAGAGCTGTACACGCGCGCATGCGTAGTCAGACAGCGATTACATCGTTGCCGCGGCGGGCGGCGCAGGCATGAGCTTGTCGCCGCTGCAGACGACACACTCGCCGAGTGGTATGCTTTGCCTCGCGGGTGGTCAAGCGGTGGTGGGGAAATTAAGCCGCCACTCGACCTTTCTTCTCTGCTCCCTTGGCCCCTTGCTCACTTTAATGGTGCCCGTTCGGGCTGCGAGCGGAGGGTCGGAAAGGAGGCGGAGGGGGTCAGGTCCTCGCGTGTAACTGTGTATTCTTCTCGGAGATGTCACGCCCCGCGCTAGGCTCGGCCGACATGTGTCGCGGCGCGTTTGAGAGCCCCCCCCCCCCCCCCTCCCCCCCGGCTTTTGGTAGGCTTTTTCTTGAATAGAGATTGCTCCTTTTGTTTGCGCAGGCCCGTATTCTGAAAACCTCCGCTACATAGTATAAAGACATTCCCGAATGAGTGCGGCCTAAAGTAGGCGCATTGTTTTTCTCCAAATAACGGCAGCACCGCCGCCGCTGCCTTGGTACGCGTATGGTTCGGTACACTCTAAACGGAAAAGAGTAAAAAGAGGAGTAAACTAACATCTAGCGCACTGCCTTGTATAAAAGAGAGTCTGCGCTAGAGGAGAGCTTACTCCTCTTTTACACCCGTACGGGAGTATTTGTGCTTATGGCTTAGAAGTTCCCACTGCCTTTAAATAAAACACAGCCGCCCTGTTCCTGCTTTCGAACTATTTAACCTCATTCGGAGGTATTTAGGGCACAAGTTATATAATATTCGCTTTTGTAGTACGCAGTTATTGGCGTTCTGGCAATATCATCCGAGATGACGTAACAGGAAAGACGGGTGAGCTGTCGTCACGAACCCGTCAGCTCCACTATTGGAGCCCCGACCAACTGTCGTCGCTAATCGAAGTGGACTTGACGCTGGCAGAATGCGAGGGCCTCTATCCTCACTCTGAGTCGCTTGCTGAGGTTGCTTCGCAAAGGGGACGAACACGTGCCAAACAGATAATCATCCCATAAACGTCCCCTGCAGGTCAAAGGCTTCTTCCAATGGCCTCCAATTCTCATGGTCCTGTACCAGCTGCGGCCACCTTATGCAGTATCCCAACCGGAGTCTCTGTAACCCTAAAGATGCGCTTTCTTCCATTTCCTATCCTTCATATCCTGGGACACCGCACATTTGTCCTGAGCATCCGCTGTGGGCTTTCGTTCATCGTCCTGCACGTCGGCCAATACCTGTGGACCTTGGGCCAGAGCCAAGTACAGCTTTTGTAGAAAGATTAGCGTCACTTATATCCCTGAAGACGAGATGAAGTCTCGTCCATGCCCACCCGCAACTTCGTACTTCCACGAGTGCTGCAGACACCCCCTGCCACGCCTTAAAAGGAAAACCTCTGGGCTGCTGACTTTTAACAAAGGCTGGGCATTTCCTCTTGACGACTGTGAGGCCGAAACACAACAAAGGTGCTTGTGTTTCTGCTTACTTCACATTCAGAAATGGTTTGTAGACAGTCTACAGACTTCTTAAAGCTTCTATTGCCTTCCTATAGATATTTCTTTTTGTCTATTCATAGTCTGTAGACTGTGCATAGACAAAAGTCTACTGAAAGTGTATGGCCATAAATCTACAGATTGTCTACAGGCTGTCTATAGGATTTGTATTGCCTATAGACTGTTATCTAGGCTTTGTCTATAGAGGGTCTATAGACTTTATAGACAGAAGTCTATGGAGTGTCTATAGACTGACTAAAGAAATTTTTGTAAGGGTTATTATTTCCGTTCGAGGAATTTATGTCCTAGAAGCAGTGCGTTCAAGGCGGAGGAATCCAGTGGCATGAACCATAGAGCAGCGTGAACACATATGATGTGCACATGCCGCTCTAGTGATCCTGTACTCTGATTGTTCACTTCGCCCGAGCGCCGACAGTCAGGGGTATATGCTATCGTTTTCTTCACAGATCTAGACACGGGTAAAGATGCACCGCTTTCACGCATAGGTGCTGACCTTCACGCTTACTGAAGCTTAAACCGACGTCAGGCCTGTCGCCTCTCTGCCAGACCTGTCAAGCGCGGCTGGCCTCCCTGTGTATACGAACGCCGTTTCATTTCCTCTCAGAGGCAGTCTCCGCCAACACCCCGAATGAAAAGTGGACGTAGCAAGGGGTTCCACCCTTGAGTCCGGACATTACCGGGGAGGACATCATTACGAGGACGGACGAGGCGGGCAAATGGAGACGCGGTTAGCTCGAGAGGCTAGCCCCATCGCTTGCCAAATCAAAATGCTATGAGGAAACAATGCGCAAAAATAATAAACGCGGTGCAGATCCAAGTAAGGGTGTAGCGGGGTTGTCTTGCAGAGGGGCCTCGAGAGGGGGACGTTGAAAATTTGTAATGAAAATGTTCAGAGAGAGAGAAAGAGGGGGGGGGGGGGGGATGCGCCGCGGCGGCGTGTCTCGCCGAGGTGGCCGATTATTCCGCCGGCGACCCCCGCGACTTTTCGAGACCTCTCGAGCTGAGCGGGGGCGTGGGAAAGCGGCCGCTTGTGCCGCTCCTCTCGCCACACGACTTTTGTGCGTGCGTGCGTGCGTGCACGCGGGTGCTCATGTCCCTCGCATTCCGGTCCCGAAGGGCCAGTCGTATTTCAGCCAGCTTTCTACGCACTGGACGAGGCTACAGGCTATATATAGCACTGCCAGTGTAAGGTATCGAGCATTGCTTTAGCCACTTAACTATTGCGTACCGATATTTTGTACTTTGTACTTATCTATTGCATACTGATATTTTGTGCTTTATGCTTGTAATAATAATAATAATAATTGGTTTTTGGGGAAAGGAAATGGCGCAGTATCTGTCTCATATATTGTTGGACACCTGAATCGCGCCGTAAGGGAAGGGATAAAGGAGGGAGTGAAAGATACTTGTAATGTCATCAATTTCGGACAATTTTTTTGAAAACTGGGAAATTGTAAGATACTTTTACGATAATATTGAAGGTAATAGTTTATACGTTTGCGGATATGTAGCAAAATTTTTCTTTTAAAGTGTTTCCAACGGTCGCATCCAACAGTTAAGACTCCCATAGAAAACAAAAGGGGAACGCTCTTGACGATAGCAAAAGCGTTAATAAAAAAAATTAAAACTGCCGTCGGGTGACCTGCAGACATGTTGGTTGTTATAGTGATATCTTACATTGTATTAAAAAATTGCTTTCATAAACGGTTTCCCCGTTCAAAAATCGACGGAGGCGAGATTCCAGAGGCCCGCGTACTGTGCGATGTCAGTGCACGTTAAAAAATAATAATAATAACCCCAGGTGGTCGAAATTCCCAGAGCCCTTCACTACGGCGTCCATCATAGCCTGAGTCGCTCTGGTAGGTTAAACTCCCATAAACTATAAATCAAAATGCTTTTCTCCAGAATTGCTCGGTATGCACTTTTTTTCTGCAATGATTAGTTATCGCCCCTCTCCCGTACAGAGTATTTTAACCCTGAGGGTAATATGAACAGTGATAACAAGAAATTGTGGACAAGCGCCGTCCTTCAACGGGAAGTTTTTTATGAACGCAATTTTCTTCGCACAAGATCGCGCCATTAATATTCAATATAAGCAGAACCTCTCTTGCGGCGCTTGTATTTTTCTGCTATTTAATACAAAAACACACTCCATTTGTTTTCTATGGCAGTCTTAACCACTCGGTGCAAGCGCAGGCCAAACTTTAGAAGCTAGATTTTTCTACTCATCACAGATTTAGACCAACACCATTAATATGTTCGCAACAATATCTGGCAGTATTCCACAGTTGTCTCACAAAGTAATGTCCAAAAAAATTATACTTGCAAATAAATCAAATAACCTGTTGCATCGGAAACGGTACTTGTGGCATTAATGAAAGGAAAGGAGTGAAATTTGAGTCGGTGCTGCGGCTACGCTGCTTGGTGAGGTCTCCGGTTCGACTCCCGTTCGCGGCGGCCACACATCAATAGAGGCGAGATGCGAATGCATCCACGTGTCAACACTTCGGGGCGCGTCAGAGAAATCGCAGGCGGCGAATATTAACCCCTCCGCACACATATCCGCCGAGCCATGGCGGCTACAGCGTCTATCATAGCGGCCAGAAAATCTTTCGCTTATAATAATCTGCCAATTTCTTATCAGGTAAAGGTGTGCAGAAGACACTAGATACTGACGCAGAGTGTCCCCAGTAAGCTTACAGTCGACGATTCAGAGGGAGAAAAAATTTGTTCGAATTAAAAGGGCCTTTTTTTTTAATGCGCTCGGTATCACGAAGACTAAGGCGCGTCCATTCGAATAAACCGGATGCTCGAATTAAGAGAGTTCCACTTAACGATACTGTACGCTGCCTTATTTTTGTCCTTTGTTTCTGCACATCGTATACAGCGAACAGCATGGACTAGTTTCATTCACGCAACGAACTGAACTCAACTTTTCTTCGCTCTTTCTCCTTCGCTGCCTCCACCCTCCTCCACACGTGTAGGGCAGCCCTTCTTTTCCTTTCTTCTGCTTATCTCTTTTTCTCTCTCTCCGTGCACAGCCAAATTGCGCACGCTAGGCGGTGACTCCGAGGCTTGGAGCGCCACGGGACGCGGGCGGAGAAAGCGTAATGCCTGCTGCGTCGCGTCGCGGTCACGTGACGTCGGTCGACGCGTGACGAAATGTGTGGGTGGATCGAGGAATCGTCTGCGCCGGTGGCTTGCGAACTAAACGCAGCGCGTGTGCGGCACTCGCGCCGAGGATCATTACAATGACGCGACAAGAATGGTCAGGCGACGGGGACGTCGCCGTTCGCGCCTGCGAACAAGCTCACACGCACTGTCTAAAAGTACGAAGTAATGGCCTCCAGCTGCGAGAATGAATGCCGGGAGGCGCACTGACTTCTTCCCTTTATGCCTTTCGTCTGAGAGCGAAATCATTCGTACGCTCTCCAACACCGGCCATGAATCTTGTCTCGATCTTTCTTGTGCCGATGCCTACCAACGGCGACGCCATGTTAAGTTAAAAAGAAATTAAATACGTATCCGTGACTGGGAGGCGAACCCGCGAACAGATCAGGTTCGCAGGCCGCTTGCACAAGAGCAATGTGCTATAGCTGCATTTTTTTTTAAACATGGTATTTACGACACGAGGTGTGCAGAAAGAGGATATAGTTGTATGCAGATTATTTACAAATCAGGCAGCTAGTGACTGCACTGCCTAGCTTAACAGAAAACAACAGTTAAAAGGGCGGCAAAGATAGACACCGCATCAACAGCGGAAACCAGTCCGGGAGAAAGTCCCTTTTATCATTAGTTTCCATCTGTGACCCGAACAGATCAGATCAGCTTAACTTCGATAGGAGCTTAACCCGAGTCGAATATCGTCGCCAGGCATGCCAACGACCCATCAAAGCAAAACCATGAGCAAACCAGGCTAAGCACATGCTTTCGTACGTCGACGTGGTTTGACAAGGTTAAAACCCTGCCAATTTTTTTTTCTTCAGTTCCAAATCTTTATGCAAGACAAGTTAGGTCAATTGCTCAAAGGAGAATATCCTTATGTGGAGTAAAATGAATAGTGCAATAGCTATGTACCTTTTCACTAATTGTTTAGCCGTACGTCTGCGCTAATGTAGATGCAACAACAGTATACTATACAACTCAGCAATAAATATACGTATGACGTGTGGGCCTTGAAGCTAGCGGCGTTGTCTACAAAATCGGTTTTTGGGTAAAGGAAATAGCGCAGTATCTGTCTCTCATCTCGGCGGACATTTGAACCGCGCCGTAAGGGAAGGGATAAGGGAGGGAGTGAAAGAAGAAAGGAAGAAAGATGTGCCGCAGTGGAGGGCTCCGAAATAATTTCGACCACCTGGGGATCTTTAACGTGCACTGACATCGCACAGCACACGGGCGCCTCCGCGTTTCGCCTCCATCGAAACGCAGCTGCCGCGGTCGGGTTCGAACCCTGGAACTCCGCCCTCACCGCTGAGCAACCGCTACGGGTACGGCACCGGTGTTTTGCGTTCAAAATGAAATAAATGGCTCAGCATTTTTGTTAGAAGGGAAAAAGAACATAGATGCGCATTAATGCCTCCCACTGGAACGGACAACAATTAAGGCGGCTTCGTTTTTGTGTGTTAGCCTTGTGCACTGATTGATTCGATCCAGCGAAAACGACCAGTCCTTTGATTCCGTGCTGGTTCATTCATTTTGCATTCATTCATTCATTCATTCATTCATTCATTCATTCATTCATTCATTCATTCATTCATTTTGGCGAGCGAACCACTGCGCTCGCGTACACTGCTTCCTGCGCGAAACCATAATTCGAGTGTGCCCTCCAAAGCGTTCAAGGGCCGCCCAGCCACCGTCTTCCCTGACGCGGAGGCACATACATCAACATGCAGCCACCGCTGTCAACATATGAGCCTCGAGACGCGATGACTGCTGAAGCGTGTGCGCGCAAGTCCCGCCACCGCCCCGACTTCCGGTCTCACGCGGAGCGATCTTGTTTTTCCGGTGGGCTCAGCGCTAGCGCCGTGAACCGCAGGTCAAAGCGCACGCACGCACACGCACACAGACTCGCACATGGCAATTCAAAACGGCCGGATACCGCTCACTTCAAACGCGCACTGCAAAACCAACGCACCAAGCAGCACTGCGCGGTCTTGCTTTCGTGAGAATGGTGCGCCGGTGGCGCCGCCGTGCGGAGGACAGCGATGATTTAAAGCGCCTTATCTCACCCCCGTCCGGCTCCTTCCCGCTCTTACAGGAGCTCGGACGAGAGAACGCCGCGGGTGCGAGCTGTCACCACCGCCCCCGAGTCGAATGATGAGGTTGAGCCAGGCGGAAAAAGCGCCTAGCGCGAAACGACAACAAACAAAATGGCCGCCCGTCGCAGACGACGCGAGGGAGCACTCCCTCCCTGCCCATGCCTAGCCCCGCTCCGTTTCGTGGGCGTCGTCTGCTCTCGAGGGAGAGGAATCCAAGGCGCAGGCGGCAGCGACGTGCTCAAGAAGGTATGAAGATGGGAGGGGATAAACGCGCAAAGGAAGAAGCGCTCGTTGAGCGAGTGTTGGTTGCGACCTTAGCAGGTACGCTAACTTGTGTCTGACTACCGTGACAGTTCTTCACGCGGTTATTCCCAAGGATACAACTTTAAACAAAAATCAACACTTGATGATGATGATGATGATGATGGTGGTGGATTTTTTTTATGGCGCAAGGGCATCAGTGGCCAAAGAGCGCCGTGACATAAGGTTGTTTCTTCTACCCAAGGTGGGGCCAACAGTTCATAACAATGTGCAGCCGTACTACATCCGCGGCGTCGTGTATTGCTCCCCTGACCAATCACAACGGTAACCAAAATCAGGTTTTTAATGTTTGAAAACACCAAACAAGCCAGGGGCATCAGAATTATTGAGCTTATAATTTCGGCTTGCCATTAGCCTCTTGTTCAAGTGACAAGAAGTGATATAACATCAAAACTAGATTTTTGTCGCTGAGGAAGTTTGTTTGAAGACCCAGAATGTGGACGGAGCTTCACATGCAGACTTGACTTGCACCTGAGCATACTGGATTTTGCGCACGGTAGAGCTCACGTCCCTGCATTTCGCATACGGAACTCCCTCTCCCCACACCCAACCCGCCACATTGAGCTGGTATGGGTGCCTGTCCACTCCGGGAATCCCGGAAACGAAGGTCGCCAAGCCTGAGGTTCTAACAACCGGTGGCCTACGACCTGAGGTTCCTGCGGGAGTGCACTCACTCGTTCAGTGATTTGACGCGGGCCTATACAAGGCCCTAACCCTCACCTCATCACTCCCTCAATAATTATTATCAAACACATTGAAGGCGCCTCCAAACACGCACCCCTCCAAACACGCACCCTCCCCTTCTATAGGCTCCCGCTATCCCCAAGTCCACACAAACGCCTCCTGTACCCTCTGCCACCACCCCAAAGCCACTCTCGACCACATCCTTTTCATCTGCCAGGAGGACACTTCCCCCCGGGGCCTGGAATACATTTCCACTTGGGAGGCTTGGGAGACCCTGCTGCACTCCGATGGCCCGGCCAATTGCAAGCCGTCCCCGCAGGCCGGGCTGCCAGCGTCAAGAACCTCCGGGACATGGATGTTTAAGTGAAATGGGGTCGTGTGGTGGCCCAGGGACCTGCGTGTCCAAAACTCTCGTGTGTACAATAAAGTTTTTTTTTTTTCCGCCACCTATCCGAGCATGGTATCAAGGTATGTCCTTTTATTTGCCCAGCGAAAGTAGCGGGGCACGTTACCGTGGCAGTGTCTCCGCGACTCGAAGATGGAGGGAACAGCAAGCCAGTTTCTCGTGCGATTACAAGGCGCGGATCTTTCGTTGTAACTAAGGGTTAGACTTTTCGTAAGGACGATAAAATCGCGCCGAATTCAAATTTCAAAATTCGGTCCTAACGGGAGAACGTCAGAATTCTTAACATGCACGCCGTGCCAGCTAGCTATCCAGTAAAAGCTACACTCAGTCAAAAGAAAAAAATTAAGAAAACTCGGGGGCCAGGTGCGTGGCCAGACGGAGTATCGTTGCGTTAAGTAGGAGGTTAAGTAGAGGGTAGATGGAAAATTTGAGGTTATTCAAGAATTCGAATCCATGAACCTTCTATGTAAAGTATGCCATGTAGTTTTGAGCTAGCATTGAAAATAGCGACGTAATCGCAGATTAAAACCCCAACGATAGTCAGGCTTCTCCTCACTGCGTTGGAGAAGTGAGAGAAACTCGTTATGACGTCACTGATGCCGTAATTTCCACGTCCGCTGCCTTCGCCCGCGAGATGCCGTGAGTCTTGCAACACCGCCAAACAATATTTCGTGGGCTTCACCTTCGGCGGCGTCAATTTACTTCCTTGAAACAAGTTTCTTAGCTGGAAACGCAGCGCCTCCGTACGTGACGTCATCACTGCGGCCTCAGCCTGTTGCTGTCTCATATATCGTTGGACACCTGAACCGCGCCGTAAGGGAAGGAATAAAGAAGGGAGTGAAAGAAGAAAGGAAGAAAGAGGTGCCGTAGTGGAGGGCTCCAGAATAATTTCGACCACCTGGAGGAAAAACGCTAAGGCACCCGTGTGCTGTGCGATGTCAGTGCACGTTAAAGATCCCCAGGTGGTCGAAATTATTCCGGAGCCCTCCACTACGGCACCTCTCTCTTCCTTTCTGCTTTCACTCCCTCCTTTATCCCTTCCCTTACGGCGCGGTTCAGGTGTCCAACGATATATGAGACAGATACTGCGCCATTTCCTTTCCCCCAAAACCAATTATTATTATTATTATTATTAGCCTGTTGCTGTGTACTGCAGAGAACGCCGACGCCGCTTTAGTCGGCGATTACATCACCATTTCAAATGCTAGGGCAAGAGGATTTCGCATGCTTTACCTGCAAGTTTCACACATTCGGCTCGTTTAAAATCGCCGAATTCTAAAACATCTTCAGTTGCCCTTTAGCGCGAGCAAAATGGATTGTCTGTACTCCTTTTTAAAACCCACGCCCGTCAAGAAAAACAGCGCGCGGTTCGTGCAAGCTCATTATCTGTCGTAGAGAATTTGGTGCTGCGAGGACAGACTGGAACAATGTAAACACTCTGGTAGTCTATTGGGCTAGCCCGTGAAGCGCAGGCAGGAATAGGAAGGTGGTGGTGATGATGATGATGATTATGGATTTTTATGGCGCAAGGGCAGCTACGGCCAAAGAGCGCCATGTCACAAGGTATTTTTCAACTGCTCAAGGTGAGGTCAAAGACCCCTTTTCCAGGCATTTCATCTCAGATAAGCCGAGCACCAGACCAGGGGAAAGCTTGTACCCATTGTATCACCGGTGAGTACCCGGCGGCACTGGTGATCGAACCCCGCACCTACCGCATGCAGGGCGGATCGATGCTCAACCACTAGGAAGGGATAGAAAAGGAGACATAGGCAGAGATGGACTAAGACGCAAGAAGAGGGTGACCATTTGACCATTGTATAACACCTTCATTATGAATTAAAAAAATCAACGATTATTTTGTTGATTGGTTGATTTCGTTGTTTACGCATTAATTATTAAATTATTACTGCGTTTGCTAGCTAGTTATCAGTTACTTATCAGGCTAAAATACAGTAGGCCCAGACGTAGCCCGCACGCGAGGGACATGCAAATATCGAATAAAGTATAACTGAGATAACAGGATGGGAAGTGCAACGCCCAGGCACAATAAATACCAATACATGCATGCACGCACAAAACCGGCAATTTGCTACCGGGTTGTCTATCTATAGCACCCTAAACTGAAAGGAGTAAGCTGTCCTCAAGCGCACTCTATTATAAAAGGGTGTGCGCTAGGGGGCTGCTTATTCCCTTTCTACTCTCATATTATTGTTTAGAATGACATGCATGTGCCGATTTATGACTAAACGAAAGACTTAGACGCTGTTGTCGTTGCGCGATGGTTGGCCCGCGAAGTCAGCTATACAGAGTCGCTGGCAAGCACAATGCTTTCAACGCATTGCAATCGTCTCGAGACGCCTGAGAGAACCTCGGCCTCCCGTTCATAGAGCCAGAAGCTGTTTGGAAACGGGCGCGTGCACGTGACAGGATCTCCGGCTTCACGCGGTCGACACGAGCGAGCTGCAAGTTTCTGTACGGCGATCGATCTTTGCGAGCATCCTGGAAACGCAGACCGACGCGTTCTGAAAAAAACGCTCTCAAAACCTCCAACCCCCAACCAAGAGTGACGCGCTGACGTCGGTTTAGAAACCGGAACCGATGCATTTACGGAGCTGTTGCGTAATACAAAGAGGCCGTACTCGAGGAGGCTATATACGGTTTGCTTAGCGTGTAGGTGTACCAGCGGTGGCAACAGCAGCAGCAGCAGCAGCTCCTCTGTGAGGCAATCGTTTGAGCCGGGTACGAGGTCGAGACGGATGCCCAGTCGTCACGGATCAACGCGTGCGCGCAAGGTCTGGCTTTCGCGGAAGCGCACCGGCGATCTTCTTCGAGAAAAACGATTTCGCCGCTCCTTGTTCCGAACCGCGCGAGAAGACCGAGAATGAGTTCTTTCGCGAAACTTGCGCGTCAAGAGTGACAGGCAGCTCTCTTCGTCCAGGCCACCGTTGATCAGAGAATCTTGAGGTGAACGACACCGTAGCTAGATCTCGCTGACTTTGGGGACCTTGCCCTTTTTTTTTATTTTTTTTTTCTGCAACTTAGCGGCTCTAGCTCTTTCATTATACCTTCGTCATATTCGTATGACCTTCAGCCCCTGTCACTTGGATCTTGCTGGCCATGTAGGCAGTCAACGCTGCAACGAGAGTTCTTTGACCCGCAGACAACACAAGATTTATTTATTATATTTATTTGTGCCTCAAAGGGCCTCAAGGGGGAATTACATAAGGGGTGGGCTGGCATATGTATTCAGTAATTAGTTCTTCGATTGACGCATTGAAGCGGTCAGGGTTGTTATGTAGTACAGGTAAATTAGCTATGTGTTTTCTCATCTGACGGTCTCTGTCTACCTGACTGCCTGTGACGAGAGATGATGTGCTGTGCGCCTGTGGTCGTGTGTGCGTCTGCCTGTACCCCCCCCCCCCCCCCCCCCATGTGTCTATTCGTCACCACATAATAGATATGTCTGTGTCTGGAGTGATTAGTAAATGCAAACAACGGTGGCCTCTGCAGAGATATGTGGAGCGTTTGCACGATTGTTGCTTTTCCGACGAAGTTATATTACGCCCATGGCCATCACCGCTATCTACCTGTTGGCTAGGCGGCAAGTGCCATTAATGGCACTTGCCAGGCTTCTCTTTTTGCAAATGTGACAGAAATTTTTACACATACCCTAAGAGAATCTGTTGTTATGTCAATTGTTTGCTCCTTTAAATATATGTATGACTACTCTCCTCTCATCCTTATAATTAAGCCTCTAACGGGATAATTAAGGGTTAATAGGTTATGACCACAATAATGATGTTAATATAGGTAGCTATGCAGCTCTGAAAATGTCATGTGCTGGTCACATCTTTTCCTACATTTAAATATCATCGTTAATATCAGTGTCCTTCCCTGCGGGAGCTTGATATACCGGGCGTTTCCAGTTATTCGATACAGATTTTTCTTTTAAAAGCTATGAAGGTTACGCTGGTGCAGCCTTGCAGGCTGATTGTAAGGCAAGACGGACATTATTTGTGTGATGCAGTGCAATTAAAAGACGATTAACTACAATAAGCTATTCAACTATTCTAATTTGTGCCTCTAAGGTTGAAAATTGTATTGCTGAATTGAAGCCATGTCAGTTTATAAAATTCTGCAATCGGCATTGTGCTTTGAGATATCTGACGTGAAAACAACGCTTTGGGAAGGAAACCCGATCAGTTAGCTTTCTAATATTACACATTCATCAAATGGCGTCCATACACAAAAATTATGGGCTAAAGCATTTTTTAAAGACAAACTGTTGATGAACGCAATTTTTTCACATAATGTATGATTTCACTATAACAATCAGTATATCCACAAATCACCCAACGGCAGTCTTGAATATTTTTTTTTGTATTGACGTTTTTTTTTGATCGTCAAAAGCGTTCCCCTTCATTTTTGTAGGGAGTCTTAACTGTTCGATGCGATCGATGGAAACACTTTAAAGAAGACATATTGCTGCATATCAGAGGAGTGGACCATTACCTTGAATATTTCCATAAGAGTATCTTACAATTTTCCAACTTTCAAAATTTTTGCCCGAGAATGCTAGACATAAGTAAAAAAATTACCGGTGGTTTAGCTCTGGTTAAGCCTGGAGTGACGCGATAGCTACAGCTGGCCGAGTGGAACTCGCTCAGTTGAATTGCAAAGTCAGTCTTTCGCCGCTCCGTTTCGCTGGGCGTTCCTTCTTCATCTTCGTCCCACTTAACACGGAGCATGCGCACAGCTGTTGCAGCTCGGTTTCGCCGGCGCGCCGCGCCGCCGGCAGCAGCAACTGCTCCGCACCACGTGGCTGGTCAGGTGACGCCGCCACGCTGAAGACTCGAAATGCTACCGTAATGTAGCTCTCGCTACAGAACCCATGAACTGCTCAAGTGTTCCCTGCATAAAAAAAAATTCTAGTGATGGCATTTGATCAATGCAAAACAAAAGTTCAAGGTGGCTAATGATCTGATATACTTTTATAGGACGTCGCCGCTCTGCTAAATCTGTCCACTGACAGAGGGTTTAGTTGAACGCGCCAAACTTTCACAGTTGCATATATCGTCTAATAACTCATTTTAGCGTCAAGCCTATTTCATTCAGTTCATGACAAGTAGTGGCTTGTACTATTACTACTACTACTACTACTACTACTACTACTACTACTACTACTACTACTACTACTATTTGTCATAAAATGACCTAAGCAGTAACAAACAAATCTCTCCTTTGTTACGAACTGGTGTCAGCTGTGGCCACATCGCAGCAAAACAGATTCCCTACGCTGAACGGGCCGCAATCGCAACGTGTCGTCTTTTCACGCGTATAACGTGTCGACCTTCAAAGAGCGGAGGCAAGGAAGCCATCGACCGGAACACTCTGTATGTATGGTGGCCCTTTAAGTTCTCTTCAGTTCAAGAGTTCATTCTCGCTTTCGGCAGCACAGCGGAGGCTGCAAGGTTATCCACCTGTGCAACGATTTCTTTCTGTTGTGTCCCTCTTGGGCTGCTGCACATTTCCTTGAACTTCCTCTCTCTATAGCAAAAACATGGCCGACGTATTGGCGCGCTGTACATTTCTTTTTACTTCTTTTCATTGGAAAATATTCAAGATGTTCGGAAAGAATATTTGACAAAGATTGTTCCCTTTTTTTTTTTCAACGCTTCAAAGGTGATATCCTTCTTGCCTGAATATCCGCGTCTTGAAAACGCGGAGAGCACTTCATCGTTATACATAAACGCATTTATGGAATACGCTTCCGCGCTTGTGAGGGATGTATAATGCAGAGGCATAGACCCTGCAAAAGGCTATAGGAGAAGAATTACACTTTCAGGAAGTAGACAGCACACTGCGCCCCGGGCGCTCCCGGTCACGCCACATCGCCTCCGAGATGCGTAACGCACAGAAGCCTGTACGAATAAAAGAACACATAAGCTGCAGTGAGTACGAGCAGTGAGAGGCCTGTCTTCTTGTATTTTCCTCTTATATGCCTCGCTTTCGGCCACAAATAAGCGCCGGTGATCCGTGTCCATTTGAAGTATCCGCGTGCAAGAGAATTTGAGGATATCCGGAAAGGATAACTGCCTTCATCCGTAGAGAGAACATCCGCATTATTTCCTATACCAATAGTGAAACGTTTCATATGACGCCTCCCATAATTCTAATAGTTTTCTGTGTGACTGAGCCTGGAACTTGCGGAGTATACGGACAACGTGCACGAGAATGTCAATATTCATACGGACTTCGTATGACGTCATGCGCATGGCGTTTAAATCACATAGAAACTACACAGAAAGAGTATGGAAAGCCTGCGTATTTCCATATATACTTCTATATGATATGGACTCCATGTTCCCGTAATTGCGTCTGAGCCGCCCATATGGAGCGTCTCGTTTATGGATGTAAATGTGTTTTTTTTTTCCTGGGGTAACAAGGAGCCAGCGTCAAAGTCGGCGTCATGTGTCGTAACCAAGAACTCGCGCGTCCAGTGCAGGACGTTAACTAAATGTGCCTCGAAGTGGGTGCTCTTGAGAATGTGTCAAATGCGGATATTGGTTGGATGTCGTTTAGAGTCCGAGCCAGTATGAAAGGGAACACCTCACTTGATTAGCGCGGTTTTGCAGAGCATTCCTCACTCTGCACAAAAAATTCGAGTGCATGCTCCGTGAAACGTTTGCCCATGACAACAGCTCTCCGCATAACCGTCACCGCCAAACATCTTCCGTTCAAAAATAATCCCGGGTACGAACCCGACTGCGGCTGCTGCGTTTTTATGGAGGAAAAACGCTAAGGCGCCCGTGTGCTGTGCGATGTCAGTGCACGTTAAAGATCCCCAGGTGGTCGAAATTATTCCGGAGCCCTCCACTAAGGAACCTCTCTCCTCCTTTCTTCTTTCACTCCCTCCTTCATCCCTTCCCTTACGGCGCGGTTCAGGTGTCCAACGATATATGAGACAGATACTGCGCCATCTCCTCTCACAAAAACAATTATTATTATTATTACTGTGAATAGACAAAAGGAAATATCTATAGGAAGGCTAGAGTCTATAAGAAGACTATAGATTATCTAGAGACCACTTTGACAATGGTTACGCTTCGTCAGCGCTTCGATGATTTAGCGCAATAAATTTGAAAAGAGCAGCTCTAAAACTAGGCAGAAATATTAAAATTCCATTATAATTTATTTCGATGTTCATTGGTTCTGCTGGAGTCCGAAGACCGCTAATTGCAAATGGCTCAATGTACCTTGGACCACACGACCTGTCTTAGTTTCTAGCATGGAGGAGCTATTCACAAAGATGCCTCTAGCACGTGCCATTTAGCCCATCTCGTGCAAAGTGTCATGAAAATACTCTCACTTCCGAATTCAAATGCGAAGTCGACGCTTGTTTTCTCACAGGTTTCATTCGCTAAAACAGAACATATATGTGAACTAGATGAAGTTACAGGTACTTGTGGCAATGCTGAGACCGAAGTCTGGGCTGCGGCTATAGAACAGAACTTGGTCAATGTTTCAGCTTATATGGTTTATGAGTATAGTCTAACACAAATCATAGTTACTGGGCTTTTCATTTTTACTTTTTTAATGGTGGCGACAAATTTGGCGCGGAAATAAAATGATTGGTTACGTTTGGGTACTTTTTGCCTTTGTTTTGGCTACTTTCCTAGACTGCTTAGCAGCAACACCTTCGATATGACTGCTGACCAGCTTAGGCGGAACCATACTTTTGATCTGGAATTGGGCACGTGGACGCTGCATTATCTATTCATCCCGGAAACCTGGACCAACCGAGATCGCACCGACGATAATCTAGGGCGATAGAAATACAAATCACCACACTCTTCAGAGAGAAGGAAGCATTCGAGAAAAAAAAATATCGATATAAGCTGCGCGCAGTCTGGGCATGCAAAAACGGCGTTCAGAGGGAACTACGCAGGAAAAACCTGACGCAACTAAAGGGTACCTTGCTAGGGGGCTGTTTCCACCTTCAAATTAGATTGCGTGAGAAAAAAAAAAAACTCCGGAAAAGGGTAGCAAGCGGCAAGGGTTTGCACCACAAAGCACTCGCAACACAAAGGACTCGCGAACGTTCTGTGCGACAGCGTCAGAAAATAAGAGCAGGCGTTTTGCCGAAACAGGATACCCGGGCGGTGGTCACGGCTGAGCAGACGACACTCGCAACTCGATCCCTGTCTGCTGCAATTCCAAGCCTTTCCCAACTGGCTCTTTTCGAGCGGCAGGCCGACGTTCATTCCTCCCCGCCCCCTCTGTCGGCAAAAGGAAAAAGCAAGCGACGAAAAGCAGAAGATCCGTGAGAGAATTTGCGAATGAATGAATGGCACAAAAGAATCCCGCACGCTGCCGATCTAAATTTCCCCTGTCGGCCACCTCCGAAGACGTCCAGTTTGTGCCTACGCTGACCGATAGCCGCAGTGAAGTGCAAAAAGGAAATGACTGCACACCTGCTCACGAGATGGCGCTCGTTTGAACGCAGGCACGGCGTGAGTAGACGTTGGTAAGGAGGAGGCACGAGGGTGTGACGGCGCTCGAAGAGCTCTGCGAAGCGGAAGCAAATTACACGTATCGATGAACGACTAGCTCGAAGCGCGCGAGTGGAAATAGACGAGACGTTCCACAGCGGGCGAGGCCACGCCTCCGCGATGACCGCAGACCGTGCAGCAGACGCAACGCCCCCTCTTCCCTCCCTCCTAGTCCTGTCTGGAATAGCGCGTAGGGCGACGTCGTCACTGCCCCATTTTCACCTCCAGACTCGATCCGCGACCACAGCGCCACGTCCCGTTCAATCCGCATCCCGCCTTTTGCACGGCGGAGGGTCGCCGAAAATGTAGGCGATGTAAGGAACGTGAACGTGGCGAGGCAGAAACGTCTCTCCGCAACTTCGAAGGTAACACACACACACACACACACACACACACACACACACACACACACACACACACACACACATATATATATATATATATATATATATATATATATATATATATATATATATATATATATCCGCATCCACTGCCTTCAGGAGAAGGGGTCTTTCATCATTCCTCGCGTGCCGAACACAGTAATCAGCGGCGGCTCGCCTGAGCGACAGTTGTCGACCGATCGTGGCCGGGCTACCGTCTTGCGCGCACGCGGCCACTGTGCACGGCTATGATTCGGAAAGTGAGAGAGGGGCTCACAACGCGCGCCTGTGTCGGTGTGAAGCTGGATCGGTCGGCCGGGCCACCGGCACAGCGATTACGGAACGTCCTATGCACGTCCTATATTTTATAATGTGGTCTGTCAAAGGGTATACATGTAATGCGCGCTCTGCAGGAGATATGTGGTGCTGTGGAGGGGAGCCACGCTCACAAATGTGCGCTGCGGAATCGTTTTAGATAGTCCTGTGTTCTTAATCCCAATTTGTAACTTGCGTGCGAGCTGCTCTAGTAGCATATTGATCTCAGATTGTCATGAGTCAGCACGCGCATCTGTGGCCTAAAAAATAAAAACAGAAGCAGTGTTTGTGACCTCTGCAAAGAATAAGGCTGAGTGAATAACGGAAGACGGTCTCTCCAGTTTCGATGTGGGATTGTGCTTTTAATGCCAAAGCATTATTTATCGTTACAAAAACAGCCAGCGGCATGTGTTAATGTGTGTACTCGCAGATGGTGCAGAAAATCCCGGCGATGGCAACAGAAATAGGGTGACGTCATCAAGGGGCCGTATGACGCACGCAGCAAACCGAGCATCGCCATTGCACACAATCATATACATTTCTGTCTCTACATGCTCCCCACCGACCGAGCTCAACATGGCGCCAGTTTTCCCAACAATATTCGTGTCAATATTGGGACGCAACCTTTTGTCGTGCATCGGTCCGGGTGGTGTCATACAATTTCTGATTGCATATACCTTACATGTGCTAGTCAAGTTGGAGGCAAGTTCGTGACAGGGATTCGAACCGACGACATATGCACCTTCAATTGTACGCCTTCCTATACTCTATCTCTTCTCTTAAGACACGGTTACATGTGAGGTGTCCAACGATATATGAGACAGATACTGCGCCATTTTTCCCCAAAAACCAATTATTATTATTATTATTATTATTATTATTATTATTATTATTATTATTATTATTATTATTATTATTATTATTATTATTATTATTATTATTATTATTATATTATTATTATTATTATTATTATTATTATTATTATTATTATTATTATTATTATTATTATTATTATTATTATTATTATTATTATTATTATTATTATATCAAAATTATGATGCAGCCGTTCGTGGTACAGCGTTACGGGTGGTGTCCTACGCGCAGGTGTGTGTAGGTGGGTGTCAGTGCACTCAAGGCGATTAATGCTTTCGCATTCTCACACGCAAGCCGCCTTACTACACGTGCAGTTACTGCAAACAAGAGGCAAAACATATACACATATTCGTTGTTTGTCACAGGGTCATGTGGCGCGCTGAAAGTCACCTGTCAGCTGTTGCAGGTGGAGTGTGAAGAGCCGCGCTCAAACTTCGCATTTTTGGTCTTTCCTCGCTGACTAAATCTCCACTTCCAGTGAAATTACAGCGTTCCTGTCATTGCAACGCGGTAATATATCGGTACTGGCCAACTTCAGCTTGTCGTTACAGAGGTCGAGTACAAAAAAAAAGCAGAAATAAAAAATCGGGGAGCGCTGAAGACGAGCGTTGCGCGTTTAGAGCAACCGCCGTCACGGTGTCCAACCCCCGCTGGAAGCTAGACAGGGAGGGCATCGACCTGGTTCGCCAGTCGTCGTCACATTCATGCACCGCTGGACTCAGTGGAGTCAGGTGAGGCTGCAGGTGTTTCTAGGAGGACTGGTCGTACAAGTCAGCAGACATTTTGTTGCCCATGCATGCAACGGAAGCAGTGTTTCCGTGCAAGCGTTTTCCAAACACTCGAACCTATATATGACTGGCCTCTATATCGGCAAGGCATGTTCGACGCATTAAACTCTGGAGAGCTAAACAAGTCGTAACTGTCGTAAGGAGGGCGTCGCCCTCCCAGTCTTCAACTGCTTGCACTCAGGTCAAATTTGTGAAAAACGCCTCAATTCTAGGGCGTTATTAACGTAAAGCACAGTGGGGCTGAGCTATAGATGGCTTCGTAGCCAGTCGTAAAGCACTTCGTTTCAGTCGCCTAAAACCAACATCATGTCCCAGGAGAAGTCGCTGATTGTCTGACCCCTGCTCGTGAGCATTATTAGCAGAATTTAAACAGACTATGCGCAAACTTTTTGAGTGCAGGCAATCGCTCCTAGTCTGTGCACGTTTATAAAGCTGTCATTTAAATTCGTTTTACATGCATTAAGAACTACGTCTATGAACTCTGCGAAATAAAAAATATAAACAAGAAATATAAAAATTACCATTTAAATAAAACATGAAAGCAATAAAAGATAAATTAGAAAACCGCGAAGTCTCGTCCGCCTTCTAAAAAAAAATACCAGAGTCCCTGCTACCTTTGGATTAGTAGCCGAGCGCCACAGCCACTGTAATGTGTTGGTAAAGGTGGTCGTTGGGGAGGCCTCCATAGTTGGGGTATGCGAAGCAGAGGGTCAAGCTGAACTCCAGAGAGTTAACACGTCCTCAACCCCGCGGGCCCAGACGCGGCACATAACAAGACACTCAGGAATCTCGACGCACAATCCATTGCCGCACTTACCGAATACTTTAATGAGCGCTGGAAAATGGGTACTTTCCCACCACAATGGAAAGAGGCCAAAGTCGTGCTCATACCCAAACCTGGCAAATCTCTGCTCACCTCTAACCTCAGACCCATCTCCCTCACATCTTCTGTTGGAAAACTCATGGAGCATGTACTCCAGACAAGGCTTTGCCAATACCTTGAAGGCAACAATCTCATTCCCACTAGCATGCGTCTTGGGCTTTCGACACAGGACGTTTTCCTACAGCTAAAACATCACATTCTCGACTCGCAAACCTCCGACACCAAAGCTATTCTAGGGCTGGATCTCACTAAGACCTTTGTTAACGTTGCGCACTCAGCTATTCTCCAAAACCTTAGGACCCTGGGAGTCGGCACGAGGATGTACAACTACATCCGAGGCTTCCTCAGCCACCGCACAGCCACGCTTACTTTCGGTGACCACCGCCTCATAGGTGTCACGCTGGGAACACGAGGTACGCCCCAGGGAGCCGTCCTGTCCCCTATTCTCTTCAACATAGCACTGTTTCACCTACATGGACGGCTAGCTCAAATCCATAACACCCATTTTAGCCTCTACGCCGACGACATATCACTGTCTGGGCAAACCGCGGCAGTGATGCCGAAATAGAAGAACACCTACAGTTGGCCCTAACCACCATCGACACACATGTGCGGGAGCGTGGCCTGACCTGCTCCCCTTCAAAATCCGAGCTCTTTTTCTACCGGCCCAAACAACACGATTCAGTCGATCCACTCATCTCCCTCACCCTAGGTACCCACCCCATCCGGCTAGCAGACAAAATCCGCGTGCTTTTTCAGTTTATTTACTCACATGGCGCGCACGGAGAAGTCATAAAGACACCCCAAACACACGGTTAACATGCCGCCCGACTGATTCGCCGCATAGAGAACCGCCGGGCTGGCCTCCGCGAGTGACACACGACTGGCCTCACCCAGGCTTACGTCATAAGCCGCACCACATATGCCCTTCCATACCTACCCCTCAAACAGGAGAGAGACCGGGTAAAAGCGCTCCTGCGAAGTTGCACGAAAACGGCTCTACGTCTTCCTCCGAGCACATCAAACGACCGACTCTTCAAACTCGGCGTCCATAACAACTTTGAGGAACTCACAGAAGCTACCTTTACGGCACAAATACTCCGTCTATCCAAATCAGAGGCTGGCCGCACTTTATTATCCCAATTAAACCTCACCCCAACTACACACCCTGCCGAGGGACCCACTTTCTCCTATCCTCCGCTCTAACCTCACGTACCCCCGTCCCCAAGGACATGCACCCTGAGCGGGATAGGGACCGCAGAGTAGCAAGGGCTCGGGCCCTCCACAAACAGTATGGCGATGATCATGAGGTGGTCTACGTGGACTCAGCGGAGTCACGTCAGGCTCCCGTATGGCCCTAGCGGTAGCCGGCAATCAAGCAAAGCTTCTGACCTCCAGCTCAATCATCACCAATTCTGCCACAGAGGCAGAAGAGGCAACCATCGCGCTTGCTCTGATTCCTAGATCTGCTACAAAAATTATCTCTTACTATAAATCTCCCGTTCTTAACTATGCCAACGGCTACATATCGCGCACTGCTGCTCGTTTACTATACGCTTCTGGCAGCCCTCATCTGGACGCCAGCACATGCCGGCCTCCCTGGCAACGAGGAGGTTCATTCCTTAGCCCGAGGTCTCACATTCCGGGTGGGAGTCGAGCCCCTTGTACGGGCCGAGGAACGCCTGCTTTCCTTCCGTGATATTCTCTCGTACTGCCGGGAACAACGAAGGGAACACGCACCCCCAGCCCCATCCCTCACCATAGCGCAGGCCGTACACTGGCGACGACTACAAACTCGGATTGCTTCATACCCCACACTACTACATGCCCGATACCCAGACCAATTCCCCTCGTCATGCAAACTTTGCGGAAAACCAGGAGACTTTCTACACACCCGGCTCACATGCCCCACCTTCCCTCATCCCCCATCCCCGACCGTGGCGGAGTCTTACTGGGAGACTCTTCTGAGCGAAACTTCTCCTCAGGACCAGCGCCGGATCATCTCCAGCGCTCTGAGGATTGCTGTCCAAGGGCTACCATTCGCTTTGTAGGAACGCCTCCTCACAGCGAGGGAGCATCCAAGTGCCATGTAGGGGGCTTCGCCCCCACCATTTACATCGTTAGTATACAATAAATGTTTCCACCACCACCACCAAAGCTACTGAGCCCCCCCCCCCACCCCCTAGAAAGTGAAATTAATTGTACTCTCTCCTCTCGAAGCAATCTCCGACTTGATATAAAACATCAAGTAGTATGCAAAGCAGCGAGCCAACGCGCTTGAAATATCCTGGTGTACGCACTCCAGAGAGGTCACGGTCGCCAGGAGAGACAATGAACTCGAGTCTGCGTGGAAGAACACCGGTGCCCGTCCACCGAGTGCTCGTTCGTTTGTTCGTGCGTGCGTGGAACAAGTGCACGACGGCGACGACTTCGACCAGGGTGGCTCCGACTCCGCGCCCGTGAGCGGCCGGGACGTGAACCGTGGCAGGTTGCCGCCGTTGCGTGCGGGCTGTCGAGGCCGGAGACACGTGGTCGGCCATGAAGAACGGCGGCGGGTGACGCGAACCGAACCGCATCTCCGGCGACCAGTGATCTGAGAAGACCGCCCCCGAGACTGCATGCGCGGACGGGGGCTCTCAGCGAGCGAGGGTGCGTGTGAAAAAAAAAAAAAAGAGCATGCCGGTGGCGTATACGTGCAGGTCGACAGGGCACGCGGTACTCCACTTTTTTACTGTGAGTTCTGGAGCTAATCTTAAGGGGTAATAAACACTCTTAAATGCATGTTCAGCAGTACAAATTTTTTTTAAAAAAACAAGGAATGAGAAATTTATGATTTGCCAAAGACGGTTGAAACACGGGTGCGTAACCTTCCATAAGGTCACATATGTTTATTGTGGTTCTGATGTCCCAAAGCGACTCATGCTATGAAGGACGCCGTGGTGAAGGGCTCCGGACAATTTTGAACACTTGGGGTTCTTAAACGTGCACTGACATCGCACAGCACATGGGCCTCTGGAATTTCGCCTCCATCGAAATGCGACCTCCGTGGCCGGTATCGACCCCGCGTCTTTCGAGCCAGCACTCGAGAAGCATAACCATTCAGTCACCGCGGCGGCAGGTCACATACGTTGCAGTCGTGTTCATAGGTAAAGGATTGCATCGGTGACATGACAGTTAATGTACCACGGGACATATGATTCATGTGACGATGGTAATAAGTCATGCGATCTTCTCTGTGATGACGTCATTTGACCAGGACGACGACCGCGTCATATATCGTGAGATATCGGTGGTGGTCTGGCTGTGTCAGCTGGTGCTGTGAAAAAAAAAAAGCACGTGCTAGCTAAAAAGGCCATGGCCCTGGAATCCGTCGTGCTCAAAAGAGAACAAAACACGAAGCGGTAGCATCGCGCATTGCGGATTGCCCGCCACAGCCATCGCTAATGATTGCAATTCCTTAACTGAGGGCGTTACCCGCCTCGGTGGGCTTTGGCGCTCGGCTGCTGATCCCAAGGTCGTGTATTACCCGATCCCGGCTGCGGCTCCCGCATTTCGAAGGAGGCGAAGTAGAGAAACTCCTGTGTGCTGTGCGACCTCGGCGCACGGTAAATAAAGAACCCCAAATTGTATAAATTAGTCAGAAGCCTTCCAGCGGCGCGCCCCATAACACCTGTGTCGTTTCGGTGTGCTTTCTTTAAGCGAAATTTATTGCCGCAGGGCATACATGATGAGTGAAGGTGTGATGAATGATGTAGTAGAGATTAAATGAATAGAAAAAGGGTAGCTGATTTGATGAAGTCCGGTAGAGAACGATGGTACGGTCCCTGCGTCCAGGCAATGTATGAAGCAGGGTTGCTTGGTGAAAGACCTGCTACCATCAGGTGCCGGATCCTTGTAGGCTTGAGAGCTGGGCAGTCCCACAGTAAGTGATGAATGTCGGCCTCAATGTCCTCATGTTTTCATATCGGACACCCTGGCCGAGGAAACAATTCTCGGTACTGAGGCCACTTCCGAGTGACGGGCGGCGGGAGCGAGTTGCACCACCCTCTAAATCCTCCCCTACCAGAGAAGTGCTATATTTTCCAACAAGGTTTTCCTAGTTACCATCTGAAGACATCAAAAACGAATTTGAGAGCTCACTAAATGTTCTTTCCTCCTCCTCCTCCTAGTTACCGCCTGCGTTTTGTATCTCACTCCAATCAACACCACGCATCTTAATATTCAAGTGAGAAAAAAAAATTGAGAGAACGTTTAAGCTCCGCCTTAAGAGTACGATGCGATGGCGTCAATGGTTTAATGCCCAGTTATGCGCAATTGGTAATTCTCTACATTATAGTCATATGCCCTTGGGAGGCTTCATACCACTCCTTGCGCAGTAGTGCAGCAGTTAAGGCAAGCGCCACTGTCCTGCGATGGCAGGTGCTGCCACCGGTGAGGCTTGTGCGACTCAATTGAGTTGCGCTTCCCGAGCAACCTCCCGCGACCAATCATTAATTTAACTGACACCTGCCAGCGTGGTTAGCTAACTCAGAATCGGGTGGGTACGTTGTGAATACCCCACAGGTCACGTGACCTAGGGAGCCCACCTAAGTTGCTTCTCCGGTGGTGGCTGCCTAGGCCACCCTACGCCGCCCTATTTGTCGCTCACAACGTCGACACGGATTTTCTGCGCAACGGGGCCTTTAACGCTATTGCGTTAAAAACGATAAATAGTCGGCAACACGCCGCGTGTTCGAACGACCACATAGAGGTTGACGGCGACGCAGTGCTATCATATAACCTTGCGATTCTCAACAGCACCAGAACAAAACTCTGGACGTAAAAGGCTGCCGCTCCATGCGACCTAGCACCGCTACCTCTAGCACAGACGCGTACGGCTGTCGCAATGTCCAAACCACGCGCGTCGTTTGGCACACTGGACATGCCGTACCTCTTCGATGGTGCGTGCCTTCGATGATGAGCGGAACCGAGCAAGAACAGGATCCCCAGCCAAGGACCTGCCGATGGATGGAAGGGCAGATCAAACCGAGAAAGACAGAAGCAGAGAGAGAGGGGGGTATAGAGGAGGAGGAGGAGGTATAGTTGGTATACAGTGGTTGCTCGCGTGCGGAAAGCAAGCAGTTCACCGAGCGTTGGGTGGGTTCGCCTCTTCCTCGGAGAAGAAGCAAAAAAGGACGCCCTGTGTTTTTTTTTCTTCTTCTTTTTCCCAAGCGGGCACCACCTGGATGCGCTCAATTTGACTCCAGGATCTCGCCGCCTCGTCTACCGCGCAGCCCTGAGCCGCTTAAAAAGAACGCGGCCCACGGGCTGCGCGCGGACAAGAAAAAAAAAAGCAGACTGTCGGCGCGAAACGCCTTCTCGCTTGTTCTTTCCGCGGCGACGGCCAACTGAGCGCGTGGCTGCGGCGACGATTGCCAAGGCCGCCGGCCATTGTTTGTGCTGCTGCTGCTGCCGCTACACGCGTTTTCTGTTTCTTTATTTCCCCTAAGCCGACGATGGCTTCAGGAAATAGCTGACCGCTGCTCCTTTTCTCCTTTTACTTTTTTTGTTCCTCGGTGGTGTCGGCGTGTTTTTGTTTTTTCTTTTTGTTCCCGGCGTGAATGCCGACCGCGGCCCCTTGGACGACCGATCTCTTTTGTACGCGCGTTCGAGAACGGCCGCCGCGGAAGATGGACCACTGTCCGTCCCGGTGATAGGCAATAGCGCCGCCTCGGGCCTGGTACTCGCTGCCTTCAGATGGAGGTGGGGGGGGGGGGGGGGGGGGGGGGGGGGGGCTTTTCTTCAGCCACGTTACCTTTTGTGTTCTCCTCGTTAAAGCGGGAACGCGCGCAGAGCGGTCATTTGTAAGCTGACTGTCCTGTTTGTTTGTTTTATTCCCTATTCCGAAACGCAATTCGCTCGAACTACAGTTCCTGGACAGAAGCAGGGACCGTATGCAGGGTGTCGCACCTAAGGCGTTACGCAAGTCTTAAAATTAGACTTTTTTGAGTGGGAAGAGCGCTTTTTTCGGCACAGCACTGTCAGCGGTGAAGTACACCAGAATAGAGCTAAGATGTGCTAACTAGCAGGTCGATTAACTAATATTCAATAGTTAACTTTTAACTATTATTGTTAGGCTTGGAGAAGGCAAGCGTAGCAGGGGCGGCAGAAGGTTAGGTGGGCGGATGAGATTAGGAAGTTTGCAGGCATAGGGTGGGCGCAGCTGGCAAAGAACAATTGGAGAGACATGGGAGAAGCCTTTGCCCTGCATTGGGTGTAGTCAGGCTGATGATGATGATGCTGACGTCAGGCTCTTTAATTACTGAGAAGCGTGTAGCCTACCGTAAGTAATATTTTCGAAGTAGAGTTTCGAAAACACGATTACCCTCGGAGCTGTGGCCCAACAAGTTTTGGCTATTTCGAAGAGTTACTTGCACTGGAGAGTTTGCTCTGTCTGCAAGCTTTTCGGAAGAGTACGTATTTTGGCGCGATGTAGCCAAAATTTGTATGGCCACCGCGCCGAGGGTAACCGCGTTTTCGAAATTCTAAAAAACTGATATGGACATTACTTACGATGGGTAACACGCCTTGCTATAGTTAAAGAACCTAACAGTACTAGTTAAAAAGTTAACTATTCGATATCAGTTAACCAGCCTGCTAGTTAGCACGTATTAGCTGTATTTTGGTATACTACACCGCTGACAATGCTATCTCGCAAAAAGCGCTCTTCTAACTCAAAAAAGCCTATTTTTAAAAATTGTGTAAATACTTAGGTGAAACACCCCGTATATGATAAGCGGTGCTGTTGATCGGCCGTGCGTACCCCAATCCGCCGAGGTTCAGGGAAGCTATATCCTGGAAGGGACCGAGACGCTTCTTCAGCGAACCGTGCAGTTTCTAGACGTAACGTACCGAGTCGAAAACCCATAGGAGGCGTTCCTCGAGGGGAACGATTCGGCTCAAACGTTCTGCCATACCTTACTATGCCTTCCGAAAAGTAAACAAAAAGAAGTTGCGAAACACTGCCCTCCCACTTTCGTCGGTCGCGTCGTTTCGTCTGCTCCTGTTTGCGATTTGTGTATCGTCTGCGTCGTTTCCCGCCATTCGGCAGCCCGCTACTTTCTCTTACGCTCTCATATCCTTGCTACGCGTAACCGCTGCGCTTGTTTCGAGGCAGCCGCGTTTCACAAGTAGTAAGTTTTTGCTTTGTCTTGTGTTGTTTTGTTTCTTGTAATGTGTGGAAACGTGATCGCCCTAAACGCTGCCCTTGATGGCGACCGTGCGCGAAGCTCATACAACGCGCTCATTCAAGTCGCTGGGCCTGGCCGGTACAAATCGCCCCTCAATGCCACCATGGTCCACAACACACGCCGCCTTAGTGGCACGCTGTCGCCGGGCTTGTCTGGTCAGGTACGGTGTACGAGTAGCAAGAAAAGCTCGAGAGCTATTTGTGTCGACGACGACATGGTACACTCGTGGACAAGTCAAAGGTGTATCCTTCCAGCACTCCATGGAAGGAGTGAAATGGTCGTAGCTGACCGCGTCCAAGCGTAATGCGTTTTTTTACTCATCGTATAGTTTGTTTAGACGGTTCCACTGTTTCGGCTGTTTCTGTTGCTCGCGGCATCTCCGATTCTGATTGCTGCTTGCTTGTTCACTGCGACTGACGAAGCAAACGAGCTTGTTATTATCAGCGGCCAGATGAAGGAAACTTCTTTGGAGGAACGCCAGGCCCGGTATTGTGAAGCCAGGACAGCTCTGACGTACGTACTTATATCGCCACAGTGTCCAGGTATGTGCGGTAGAGTTAGCCAGTTTGCACTCGAAATAGGGCGGTTTCCAGGTGGCCACTGTGAGACAGGAACAGGGCAGCTTAACTAAGTCCAGTGCAGGACAAAGGCTTTTTCCATAGCCCTGCAATTAACCCTGTTCTGTGCCAGATGCGACCATGTTATCCCTCAAACTGACTAATCCCATTCACACAGCTGCTACGCTTGCCTCCCTCAGGAATTCACTTGGTTGCCCTATATCCTTGTTATCCCTGCCTGACACGGCCCACTGAAGCCCATATTTCGCTTTCCAGAAGATGTTTCAGTATCTCTGCGTTGGCCACACCATGTTTAAATCAACAGGCCGCTGCGTTGTCCCTAATCAAATTTTGAACTTTTTCGTCAGCCTCTACGTTTCGTCCCCACAGCCAAGTGCTGGAAACATAAAGCAGTTGAGCACCTTTCTTTTGAGGGATATCGTTACGAGATGCTAACGCCATTCTCTATGGACAAAGCTGGATAGGAAGCAAAGGTGGCGTATTGATATAGATGATGTGCCCTGCATGCAGAAGATGGTGGGTTCGAATCCACGTACTACACTCGGATACAACTCAAGAACGAAGCGGCTAGTCCAAGACAAAGTACCCCCTTCAAGCCAATGGCGTCGGCCGATTCTCGTGGTCCTGCTAGCGTGACAATGCAGGGACGGGACTATCCCTTTTCATCTGCTGCTCCCTGCATTGTCACGATACTGCTGCAGGCTCATGAGAATTGGCCGACGCCATTGGCTGGAAGCGGGTCCTTTGACGGGGAAAAGCGCCGCTGTATTCTTGAGTTGTATCCGACTATAGAAACCCACCGGCTATTCTTCAGTGGGTCCAAACGCTCAGTTTTATCTAGGCTGGATATGAATGTTGGATAAAGGTTCTACCCAAACTTTGGGATTCGCACCGTCTCGCCTAGAATGAGTGAAGAGCATGCGATCTGACGGCATGTTCGCCGCCTATTCTTTTGACCATTCGATTTGCTCCTGTCTTTCTGGCTTCTAAGCGACCTCACGGCTGGCTTGAGCATCATGAGGCGCAAATTACGAGCAAAAGCTCTTCCACCTCATCGCCAGACAAAAAACGTAGCAGGCGCAGTATCTTGTAATAAGAGAGAGAGAGAAAAAAAATAAAATTAGTAGGGGGTTAGCGTATTTAAACCAAGTAGACGTACGAAAGCAGGTGCTCATTCTTTAATTGGAGGGAACACGAGTAAGCTCTGCCTTAAGGGTATGACTGACACGATATCGTTAATAGGTTAATGCCCTTATATACAGCATTGGTCACTTAACATTCATAGATTGCGGCTAGTCCTCGTCTATTAGCGCAGTGGCGCATTGTTAACCACTGCGCCACAGCGCTGGTAGTGGAACGAGGACTCACTGCACCACTGCACTGGCAGGTGACTGTTTCTATCACAGCCACCGGTAGGAATTGTGCGACCTACTGGGGATCTGTAACGTGCACTGACATCGCACAGTACACGGGCACCTTAGTGGAGGCAAAACGCGCTAAGGCGCCCGTGTGCTGTTCGATGTCAGTGCACGTTGAAGATCCCCAGGTGGTCGAAATTGTTCCGGAGCCCTCCACTACGGCATCTCTTTCTTCCTTCTTCTTTCACTCCCTCCTTTATCCCTTCTCTTACGGCGCGGCTCAGGTGTCCAACGATATATGTGAGACAGATACTGCGTCATTTTCTTTCCCCCCCAAAATAAAAAAAGACCTAACTCCTCCTCCGAGCTGCTAACTCATCCAAACTTACCTGACTTAACCCGAGCTTACCCAAGTAACCTTGGTAAGCTCGGGTTGCTAGGCAACGACACTAGATCGTACGGTGAACTATAGGTACGGTGACAAGATTCTTGGTCGGTGTTGGTGAGCGTATAAGTGTTGTCGCACTAAAAGCTTTATTTAGCCGGATAGCTATGTAGGACCGGGTTACATAGCCCTCCTAGATGGCAAGCAGGTCAAGTCTATAGTGGCGACATCATAGGCGCGCTGGAGGATCCGGTCTTGCATGTCCGGTATACGAGCTGAGCAGCAGGGTCTCTGAGTCGTCTATAGAGGTAATATTTCTCCGAATTTTGTACTGAGGGGAACTCTTTGCATTCCCAGAGTATATAATGTTTTTTTTATCCTTTTCGCCCGCTCTCATTGGTCGCGGCTTCCCGGTGACGTAGGCCTTGGCGTACAACACGGCAGCGGACTAAGAGGACAGAAACAAAATACGGCCATAACGCACATATAAATATCGTCAGGCCCGCGTACATTAAACGCACATTTGCAGTTGCTGAACTAAAAATTAAAAAAAAAACTTTAGGGCTTTATAGACACATTCTCAAAGAAAATACGATAGAATGCGGACGTTGGCCCACGCCGAAAAATTCCAGGGGACCCACAAAATGTGGAAGTATGCCCATCCCAGAAAACGGATTAAGGTGAAATATTTGGGGTTTGTGGGTGAATTAAGGTGGATTAGTGGGACGCATTAGTATATTCTTATATGATAATCCAGTGGAAGGTACTCTAACATTCTATTCCCCAGATTTTGAAATTTAGAAGTGTCTCGACCAATGAGGGAATTTCGTTACGCAGCAGCCGGAAATTATTCGGATGACGGCAACCTAAATGCGACTGCATTTAGGTTGCCGCCAAGAGAAGATCTAGGCTTAAGAAATGTATTTGGATCGACGCTGATAAGCGGAACTTTTGCTCAGGTGCGACGAGGATATGCATGGTGTTTCAGGATAGACTAAGTAATTTTCAAAAGTAGGCTTTTTGGGGCAAAAACATGGCTTTTGCGGCATAGTACTGCGGACACCAGAAAGCCGCTGAATCGTTTTAGTAGTAAGCTTGCGAACTAATTTTTAACAATAAACTTTTTAACTATTAGGCGTCTAGTTGTAATTAGAGATTTGTAGCCGGTCGTTAGTAATAGCCATATCAGTTTTTTTTAATTTCTAAAACGCGATTATCCTTGGCGCATTGGCTAGACATAATATGGCCTAATCGTGCCAAAATATAAGCGCTTTCGAAAAGCATGCAGGCAAAGCAACCCCTCCAGTACACGTAACTGTAGTCTAAAAAGCGAAATTTTGTAGAGCCACACCGGCAAGGGTAATCGAATTTTGTGAATTCTAAAAACTGATGCGGCTGTTACTAACGACCGGCTACAAATCTCTAATTACAACTAGGCGCCTAACTCTAATCGTTAAAAAGTTAATCATTAAAAATTAGTAAACATAACTTGCTACTTCAAAGACAATTCACGGGCTTTCCGGTGTACCCGCCGCGGTGGCTCAGTGGTTAGCGCGCTCGGCTACTGATCCGGAGTTCCGGGTTCGAACCCGACGGCGGCGGCTGCGTTTTTATGGAGGAAAAACGCTAAGGCGCCCGTGTGCTGTGCGATGTCAGTGCACGTTAACGACCCCCAGGTGGCCGAAATTATTCCGGAGCCCTCCACTACGGCACGTCTTCTTCCTTTCTTCTTTCGCTCCCTCATTTATTTCTTCCCTTACGGCGCGGTTCAGGTATCCGCCGATATGTGAGACAGATACTGTGCCATTTCCTTTCCCTCAAAACCACTTATTATTATTATTATTATTATTATTATTATTATTATTATTATTATTATTATTATTATTATTATTAATTTTCGGTGTTCCCCAGCACTGGTAGTACTATGCCTCAAAAGCCATATTTTTACCCCCAAACAGCGTATTTTGAAGAAAAAAAAACATTAGTCTTCCCTGAAACACCTGGTATATCGCAGAAAGGCAGGAGAGGGCGCCGAAAGCACAGGTGATCTTATCTTTCAAGTTTTGCATGACTACTCCTCCTCTGCCACCCGCCGGAGCGCCTACAAAAGACAAGCTCCTTGAACCGACCCACCATTTTTCGCACGCCGGCACACGGTCTCCTTCTTCAAGAGCTCCCGCGATGCAGCGCGTCGCGTTTACTGCTGGGGTTTAGTCGTCCGGACAAAAGGAAGCGGATATAAGGCGCACACGATTACCGGAAACGCGTCGGCGCGGAGCAAAGCGGCAAGTTGCGCACAGCACGACCGGGGGCAATTAAAATCGAGGATTCGTGAGGAGCACACACTCTCGCTCCGCAGTTGTATGTAGCGGGAGATGCGCTCCGCACGAGAGCGGAGTCCGCTCCACTTTCGACGCTTCCGCTCATCCGTGCGCTGAGCGCGCATTATACGCGGTTGAAACGGGACCACGACGGGAGCATCGTCTCGGAAACTATCTATGAACGAGACGAGAGAAAGAGGGGGGGGGGGGGGGGGTACAACGGACTCTACTACTATACGACGACGACGAGGGCAGTGACAAAAGAGGTGTCAGAAGCCAAGCGGACAGGGCCATTCTTTGTTTATACGGGAGACAAAAGCGTCCAAAATGCCCGCCCGCCTGCACTCTTTGAAAGCCCGGTTGTGAGACAGACAAAGAAGGACGCGGAAACTGGGTCAGCTTGTGAAGCGAACGGCAGGCAACGCACAAAGTGTGTATGTTCAGATAGGGGGGGGGGGGGGGAGAGCTTAGTACGCAGACGTACATGAGAGAAAACGCGGACGAAAGCTCCAAGTTTTGACAAACGGTCGTTAATTTTCAGCGACGAATTGTGAAATTTTGAAATTATGAAACCGTTATTTCTGTCGGGACCCCGCTTTCCAGGTCCAACGAATACACACTAAACATAAAGAGTAAAAAGGGTCTAAGCTGTCTTCTAGCGCGCTTCCGTTCATAAAAAAAAGGTATGCGCTAGAGCACAGCTTACCCCCCTTTTTACTCCTATGTAAGCGTACTCGTGTTTAGAGTGTACCCCTTTGCCAAAAGTAACCAGGCTGCCCGGTGTGCTTCTCAGTTGTGTAGCGGACAGTTATCGCACCCATCAAGCTATAAATCACTGTGAGGTAAGGAGAACCCTTTTGCTCACCTTCCAATACCTTTTGGTTTTTAGGAAAGCCGAAGGTGCTCCGCTATACGATGAACAAGAAAACCATGCAGCCTGGTTACTTTTGGCAAAGACTGTACATGCACGGTATCGCTGTCTTGTGGGCTTTAACAGCACAGCCCTTGTCAAAAATATGCACGCTACCTCAGCGAACTCTAAGCTCTGGAGCAATGGGTCCAGAGCTACCTTCTTCACTGTGAAGAGACAAACTTTGCCGGGAGGCCAAAACTGAGCCGCACTGCTTGGCTGCGGTGTAACAGCTGTTTGTTCATTTGCTGTTAATGCGCTTCTTGGGGCAGGCTGGAACAAGAGACGTAGTAGCGTGTATGTGTACGGTAAGCAAACATCCGGTAATCCACTAATGTACAGTTAGAACTCGATCTAACGAAAAACCCGCTTTTACGAAGCTCCCAATGTAGCGGACAAGCTTTGGTTCCCGCGGCAAGTGCCCGTAGGGTTCAATGTTCTCAATAACCCGAAATAAGGAAACAAAACGACCCCTAAACCCGATTTAGCGAAGTATTTTTTTTTTCAGGAAGCAAATGAGTAAAAAAAGAAATAAAAGAGGTGATTTCTCACTTATTCCGGCCACTATGTCTCGCAGATTGTTGGCAGCGTGCAAGCAGTACCATCTAGGCGCCCAAAATCACTGCCCTGGTTTTGTTATGACGTGGCTGCAACCTACACCGCTGCACGGAACAACGGACTCGGCCATGACTCGGCAGTCGGCGGCGCTTTCCACCTTGGTTTAGAATCCGTTTTACCAGATGGCGCTTTCATGCGCAAGCGATTCGGGCTATCTTCGCGGACTTTTCATGAGCGCAGGCGCGGGCATCGGCAAATAGGAAGCCACGATAGGTTTTGGGTGCCGCTACGTTGCGACTTTAGATTTCGAAGGGCGGACAAATTCCCGCTCGATTTTACGAATTTCCCGATTTAACGTGTGAATGCCCTGCCTACAGAGCCTAAAGGCAGTCTCTCTGCCGTGCACTGAAACGTCTAGATCAGCGCCCTCTGACGGAAATCCTCGCCCGCTGACGAAGGCAGGAGGAACTTGTGTCCTCAACCCTGTCAAGCTTAAGAGTGCCAAGTGTGCATAAGAGCCCCGCTAGACGTCTTGGAAGCAAACCCCTTGGGATGTATATTTCTGTCAAAGACTGCACATTCCGTCGCATCTGCGTGTACTGAATTTCAATTTTGCTAATACCCGCCGCGGTGGCTCAGTGGTTAGGGCGCTCGACTACTGATCCGGAGTTCCCGGGTTCGAGCCCGACCGCGGCGGCTGCGTTTTTATGGAGGTGAAACGCATAGGCGCCCGTGTGCTGTGCGATGTCAGTGCACGTTAAAGATCCCCAGGCGGTCGAAATTATTCCGGAGCCCCTCCACTACGGCACCTCTTTCTTCCTTTCTTCTTTCACTCCCTCCTTTATCCCTTCCCTTACGACGCGGTTCAGGTGTCCAAAGATATATGAGACAGATACTGTGCCATTTCCTTTCCCCCAAAAACCAATTATTATTATTATAATCGCGAACAAAACGGCGCAGGCTTCATTGTTTCAGTCAATCTGTGAAAAGCATGAGAGCTTCTTCGATCACCTGCCTGCCAAGTAAGACGAAACAAAAACGCCAGAAGACCGATTTGCCTAACACACTATACACCTTTCCCCGTAATCTCGTAAAGCAGCGTCCACCGCCACCGTGACCCATTGTTCGACAACGCCCGAAGAGCGACGGCGAGACACAACAAGCCCTCACCCTTTGTGTGCAAGGGCGTCGAAGGTGTTGCAAAGCGCTCCCAGCGCACCGCTGAAGGATTACGCGTGAAGAAACAATAGGGGCCTGCGTTACAACCACTTCCATCGTACCCCAGGCAAGCCGCGACACGCCCCAACACGTTGACTCCGCACAAAGCACGCCAGGGGCACTTAGGGGAGCACAATGGCCGAGGCTAAGCTATGTATGTATAAAGGGCCGCAATCATGGTAGATCGTTCCAGTAATGCGAAGAAGAGGGACTACGCGGAGGAGCTGCCGTGGATGATGCCTCGCTATAGCGAAGTCATTCACGAAGACAAAGGACTTTGGCAATGTCTCTTTCTCGGGTCCGTTTGCGGCTCACCAGCTGGTCCCACCCTCTCTGCCTTTCCGCAGCGTCCGCCGGAACGTGGGGTGTGGGGGCAAGACACCGATCTATGCGTCGCCGCGGTGGCTCAGTGGTTATGGTGCTCAGCTGCTGACCCATAGGACGCGGGTTCGATTCCGTGCCGCGGCTGGTCGCATGTCGATGGAGGTGAAATGGTAGAGGCTGGTGTGCTGTGCGATGTCAGAGCACGTTAAAGATCCCCAGGTGGTCGAATTTACCAGAGCCCTCTACTATACGGTGTTCCTCATAGCCTGAGTCGCTCTAGGACGTTAAACCCACATAAAACATAAACCATATTCGATACATATACTTCAGGTTCCTTTGCAAAGTCGTTCGTGCTGTTGTCGGTGTAATGATTGATGTCAGCTGAGGACCAAGAAGAATTCGTATTTACTACAAGGAAGGAAGAAAAGCGGTCATGGCTGCAATCATCGAAATCGAGAAAAATTGCAAGCGCGTACTATTATTCCTCCAGGTTCCGTCATCGCCGGCAGGTATACACATTTCGTAACGATGTAACGCCATGTCCCGAACAATGGAGTCAAGAAGGAAGACCTTGAAGTACCCACATTCACACGCCTGCTGATGGTATGGTATGAGGGACGCCGTAGTTCCGGGCTTCGAATTAATTTCCGCCACCTGGTGTTCTTCAGCGTGCACTGGCATCGCACAGCGCGTGCATGTAGTACACTATACAAGAACACGCCTATATATGAGATTAAAAATGGGAGTTAGATGTCCTCTAACGCACTCGATTTTGTAAAACGGTGGCTATAGGGACAGCTTACTTCCTTTTTACTACCTTCCTCTCCACTCACCTCATTCATTTTATTTCTCCATACTGCCTGCTATCCTTTATTTCCACTGTCCCAGCTCAGGTGCTTCAGTATCGATGGAAGATGCCGGGGCTAGCAAAAATATTTCCCTTCCTTTTTATTATTATTTTCATTAAAACCACTACTTCATTGTGTTTAGTGTGTGGGATATTTAAATAAATAAACAATTGGTTTTGGGGGAAAGGAAATGGCGCAGTATCTGTCTCATATATCGTTGGACACCTTAACCGCGCCGTAACGAAAGGGTAAAGGGGGAGTGAAAGAAGAAAGGAAGAGAGAGGTGCCGTAGTGGAGGGCTCCGGAATAATTTCCACCACCTGGGATCTTTAACGTGCACTGACATCGCACAGCACACGGGCGCCTTAGCGTTTTTCCTCCATAAAAACGCAGCCGCCGCGGTCGGGTTCGAACCCGGGAACTCCGGATCAGTAGCCGAGCGCCCTAACCACTGAGCCACCGCGGCGGGTGTGGATATTCGCGCATAGCCGTTATCGAAACGCAGTCGCCGCGGCTGCGATATGATCCCACGACCTTGGGATCAATAGCCGAACGATCGCCGCAATTAAGACACTGCGAAGGGTGGTATATGGAGATTAATCTAGACAAGAAATCAACTGAATGCATGAGCGGCTCCTCCTTTGAAAAATTGGCCGTTTAGGACTTCCTATATAGTCCATAACATGAAAACGTTCGGTCAATAAATAAATTGTAAATTGCTTTTGGGGAAAGGAAACAGCGCAGTATCTGTCTCACATATCGGCGGACACCTGAACCGCGCCGTAAGGGAAGGTATAAAGGAGGGAGTGAAAGAGAAAAGGAAGAAAGAGGTGCCGTAGTGGAGGGCTCCGCAATAATTTCGACCACCTGGGGACTTTTAACGTGCACTGACATCGCACAGCACATGGGCGCCTTGGCGTTTCGCCTCCATCGAAACGCGGGCCGCCGCGGTCGGGTTCGATCTCGTGCACTCCGGATCAGCAATAACGGCAAACGTTGGTTTCATCGTGGAAGAGAAAACGTTTCGAAAGACAAGAAAGGCGGTAGAAAAGACCGCGAGTTTTGTCACAACGACGTCACGAGCCGTACACTTTCCTTTCGCGTCCCCGTTCTCGCGTATTCGCTCCACAAGGAACACGGGCCCCGACCCGGAATTAGGGTAATCGCATCGCTTAGGCCAAAAGCGGGGTTTCCATAACTGGCCGCGCAAACGAGGCAAATAGCTCGGCTTCGGTGAAGCATCGGGGTAGGATCGAAAGATATAAAGGCAAGAAAAGGGACTCAACGATTGCGAACACAGCTACGACATACGCCACTTTTGCAGACCGACGGTACACGTCGGCGAGCCCAACGTCCATTTGCGGGGCAAACGTAAAAAAAAAAGAAACCCAGATGGGTCGACGCCATATAAAGAAACAAAAGCGCACGCCGGAAATACCTCCGTTCTCTTTCCGGCGACATCGTTATAGAGAACATCGTTCGCCGCGGACCATGTTCGCGAACAGGCCTGGGCATGCTCCGTTGTCGCACAAACGGACCTGGCCTCACATAAACACGCCACCGACAGACAGAGAGCTCGAGAGTGTGCATCGGAGTAGGTAAACCCAAGTCGGTCGATGAAAGCGTGAAAAACAAACAAACAAAGAAACCAAAACCAAGGCGGCTGCTGTGTCAGTGGGGGAGAGGGCGTGGCCGGAGGCTCCATAAAGGCTCGTTGATCTTTAACGCGCAGAACGGGACTGCCGTGACCGCCTCGGCAGCTCTTGCATACGTGGCCCAGCGGGCAAGGGCAGAAACAATGGCCGTCCCCTCCTCCTCCTCCTCTGCTCACTGCGGTGGTGCGTGTTTTGGCGAAGCCACGCTGCTCCCATCCATCCATGCACACACGCAAGCACACCAGCTAGGCCTATGGGGGTTAGAGGGGGGCGGGAGGGGCGTGCCGTCATTGTTTCCTCGGTTACCGGCCGCGGTGCTGGCGATTCGAGCTTCCACGATGTGTCTGGGAGAGGAGGAAAACGTGTGCGAGGAAGGGCAGTGGCAAGGTGCTAAGCGCCGTTGCTTGTAACCCCTCTTGCGAGATCCGCGTAGCGAAACGCCGATAGGCGTGCATTGGCGTACGCGCTAAACACGTCCGGCACTCACGACCAGGCTGGAAAAGTAGCTGCGATTATCGTTTGTGTGTGTTTGCGTGTAATGGATTGGTTATTGACGGGGGCTGAGGAAGGGCCGGGGGTGAGGGGGAGGAGACAATGGGCTTGACTTGTCAGCGGCTTCTGCGTTCATCAGGCAGGAGTGGTGAAGCCCCCCAAGTAGTTAGTAGAGACTTTTAGTACTAACTGTATAAGCAGACATACGCAAAGGCATAGCGAACGCTATAAAATAGCGTCCTTCGTACTGCGCATATGCACCAAACGCTATTCCAAATCGACGACGGCAGTCGAAGCAGCGATGGAGACGGACGAAAGGGTCTTCTAAAAGAAAACTGTTTATTGGGCTGACTTGCACCCAAAATGGACTGAATCACTCGGCGGCGGCGAAGCGACAAGCGTGCTCGGCGGTCGTCGAACAGAATGCCCGCCGCTGTCGGCCGTGCTCAATTTAAAGCTGATAGCGAGCTTTCGAGATAAAGCGTGCAAAGTTACTAGAACATTCCGCAACAACGTAGAATCAGCTCTGCCTGGCTGTGATCAATCGAGATAAATCTAGTCGCGTCTTGCGTCGCAAAGAAAGCGACAAGGTGGTGTGGCGGCAGATTTGAAAAACGAACACTGCAAATATTCGCGGCATTATATATATATATATATATATATATATATATATATATATATATATATATATATATATATATATATATATATATATATGCGCCCCGCGAGGCGACACCTCCTCTCCCTCTACCCCAGCGGAGCACATCTGGTGGAGCGAGCGGCGACGGCAGAGGCGTCGACGGCGACGCCATCTGTTGGAGCAACGGCGGCTCAAGGTCGTTCGTCGGCCACGGCATACGGCTGAACTGCGACCACGCGACGAGCCGAGCTGGCTGCTTGGCCGGCATAGCGTTGATTTCGCAACAAAAAGCCCTTTGTCCCGGTGTCCCAGTGTCTGAAGCCAGCTATTCATCTATCTGCAGAAATGACATAAATGTGGCCACGACTGCGCCGCGCCTGAGTTTCGAACCCGCGGCGACGCGAACAATCAGCTTCGCTGACCACTGCCCGAGAGCAACGTACGCTATCGCCGCAACCGATCGTCCCTCGTGTTTATAAATGCCACTCTCTCGCGCTGTGCATTGCATGCGGTCGCCTTCATAAACATAATCCTTGCGCAATATATCCAAAGCACACCATTATCGCGGTGGCCTCTAAAGGTGCGCTAAGTGGTCTCGAAATTTTAAGGCGAACCCTTTAATGCCTCATCTTGTCCCTCCGTCCGGAAATGTGTCTCACTGTGGCGTCATCAATGGCATAACTGCTGTAACCCATATACTCTTAGCAATTACTAAGTATGGGTGATTAGTAATTGTCCATCAAATAGTAATTAATAAAAATAAAAAGATTAAAAATTATAGCTTGCTACCACAGAGGAAATAATGGAAAATTTTTGTTCGAGGAAAGGTAATGGCGTAGTATGTCTCACGTCTAGGTCGGCTTCGAACCCGTGATCACTATCGTCCCCAATCAGCGATTTCGCCGAGCTTTTCTAAAGCCTAAACTTGAAACCCTAACCTCGAACCAAAAGCGAGACGAAACGCAACGTGCTACCGCACATGCTTAATTGGCTTCTTAAGAAAAAGCTTTACTGGCCCCGAACTCGCGATTTCTCCGTGGCCACACTCCGAGGAGGCACATGACGTCACAATGCGCGCCTCGCCGCGGATATTTCTCTCTCTCTCTCTCTAGTCACTACTGCGCATGCGCCACTAGTAGCACCGAGCCACAGGTGTTCCGCCGCTGCGCAGGCCTTTCCTCAAAATCCAACTTTAAATTTTCAGTTTTTCTTTCTTCCGCCCCGCCGCGGTGGCTCAGTGGTTAGAGCGCTCGACTACTGATCCGGAGTTCCCGGGTTCGAACCCGACCGCGGCGGCTGCGTTTTTATGGAGGCAATACGCTAAGGCACCCGTGTGCTATGCGATGTCAGAGAAAGATCCTAGGTGGTCGAAATTATTCCGGAGCCCTCCACTACGGCACCTCTCTCTTCCTTTCTTCTTTCACTCCCTCCTTTACCCTTCCCTTACGGCGCGGTTCAGGTGTCCAACGATATATGAGACAGATACTGCGACATTTCCTTTCCTCCAAAACCAATAAAACCAATCTCTTTCGTCCTTCCCTCCCTTCTTTATCTCTTCCTTTACGGCGCGGTTCGGGTGTCCATCTATATATGTGAGACGGTTACTGTGCCATTTCCTTTCTTCAAAAGCCAAACAAAACAAGTGAGCCGACGGCGTTCATAGATTCATTGGCGTTGACAACTTTGCAAAGGCCGTTCATTTTCACGAAAGAAAAGGCGCACAACCAGCTCCTTTGGTCAGTGGAGACCTCAATCACGCTTTCATGTACGTGGCGTTGGTGTCCAACTGTTTTGATTGCGTTTCGCGCACTGGATAGGCAGCGAGCCCTCCCTGCCACCCTGGGAGGTGGCATGCAGTTAGTTATTGGTTGATCACGAGAGATTGGTCACCAAATGAACGCTGCGGCCTAGCTATTGCTACAGTGCCGCTACCAGCCACAACACTGTCAGCGCTAATGCATTCAGGCTACATCTCTTTCTCAACACTGCCATATGTATCAAACCACGAATGATGTGTCCGCATATACAGGGAGCCAGTTATGCGACCTTCCGTTCCTCAAAGCCATCGCCGTCTAGAACATTGTCTATGCCAACGCCAATGAACACAGTGAACGCCGACATTTTTCGCTTTGTATATCCTGGACTAGCTGAGTCAATCCACATTATTTTTGTAGCGGGAGCTACACTAGGCTACCAGTCGAGCATTTCGTGGTACATGGGAGAGGAAAGTTGTCCGCATGCGCCGTTACCACGGCAACCGAAGAGGAGCAGTGGATGCGCCGCGCGCTTCGTCGCCACCGTCGCCGCGCCCGCGCGCCCGCTCCACCATCGAAGCTGAATGTGACGTCACGCGGATGAGCAGTTGTGCGCATGCGCCGATACTATCGTAACTGGAGAGGCCCCACAGCTGTGCCTCGTTCGTCACCACCGCCTCGCCGCACGCCGCTCCATCACCCGCAACGCGTGTCGTCGCATGCGCAGCATTGCGTATAAAAGGCGAAGATGTAATCGGGGGCTGTATCGCAACGCTTGATATGGATGCACAGAAGGAGAGTCCAGCCGCTGCTAAACGGCGGTGTAGACAAGGGAAGATTAACTCTTCCGATCCTGAGGTTGTCGCCTGGCCGTTGGCTACTCAACAAAGAGAGAATGAAAGTCAGAAGGCGAAGAGAGCAGCGGAGACGCCCGAACAGAGAGAGGGACGCCTTGCCAAACGGAGACGCCAGACTGCGGAGCGTAATGGACGGCGCATAGCCGTCGAGATGGAGGCTATGGAAGGTGTCAGTCAACGGGAACCAACCGAAGAGGATGTGAAGGCCCGTCGTGAGACTGATCACACCATTCGAGTTTTTGAAAGTTCATCTGTGCCCCGGACATTTGAAGCAGACTTTGTGAACTCGGTTGCTGACGCCAGTCGTCTTGAATCAAATAAGAACACTGGAGTCTGCATGTATGTGAAACAAGGTATCACAGCCGCCAGACATCTCCCTTCGATCGCGGTGAATAATAATGAAACCTGCTGCGTTCGGCTTCTGGAGAGCGGCATTATCATCCAAGGAGTCTACGTGGCACCGGGAACATCTGTCAAGCAGACGATTGATGTGGTTGCCACGTGTATGCCAGCCTACGGCACGGTTTCACAGTTGTGTGTGACTTTGGGTGATTTCAAAAGGAAACAGGACTCTCTTAGTGTATGAAAGAAAAGTTTAACTTTAGTTTAGCTTCGGACCCTCACGTCCATACTGCACAATGGGGAACTTCTATAGAGCTTGTATACTAAAGAGGCTCTACCAAATCGATATACTGCATCGACAAAATTGAGACCGCTGCATGCTACTTCACAGATCATAGGGCTGTTTCGTCTGTCAAGCAAAATGAATAAAAGATGTGTACACCCAATGTCTCGCATTGCTAAACATACACAACAACAAGCTCAGCCAGGGAAACGTACCTCCCGCTACGTATATCCTGGCACAGCAGAGCTAAAGTACTGCCGTTTTTTTCTCCAGGCATCAGGATCTTTCACAGTTTTTTTTTCCTTCTTGAGATTGGAAGCCTTACGGCTACCGCAATAAAATGTGTTGCGGAAGCAGCGTAAGCTGCAATAGCAACGTTATCGAAGCCCGCGTAGCTTAACTTGCAACTTCTGTGCCTTTGAATTCCACACACACGATCGTACTGAGTAATAACAAAACACTTATAAATAATCTCTAAAATGGCAAGAAGCACTTGTCCATAACAGAAAAGATGTGTTGCAGTGCAGGTTTTGCATGAAGTGTTTAATGCAATCTTTTACCCAAATTAATGGCAGACGAAATGAAGAAGTTCAATCAATATATTTTCACAATGGCGGCGAGGGAAGGACAAAGCGTAGAATTGGTTGCTGGGGAAAGGAACTGGTACAGTATCTGTCTCCCATCTCGGTGGACACCCGATCCGCACCATAAGAGAAATAATAAAGGAAGGAAGAAGGAAGAGGTGCTGTAGCGGAGGTATCCGTAATAATTTCGAACACCTTGGGATGTTTAACGTGCACTGACGTCGCACAGCATACGGGCGCCCTAGCGTTTCGCGTCCATCGAAACGCGGCCGCCGCGGTCGGGTTCAAACCCCGGTCCTCAGTATCAGTAGCCGAGCTCTCTATCCGCTGAGACACCGCGGCGGGTTGCACGGTGGCGCCACTCTCTAAATATTTATCACAAGGTGCCCAGAGCTCTCCCAAATTGCTTTACAGATTGCTTAAAATTAGGCACTGAGGTACATGCAATCCACTTCCGCACATAAGTTATGCGTTTAGGCGGACACAAAGAGAGATAATTGTCACGATCAGGAACGTAATGAACTAAAATCGAGTACTGAACTTTTTAGTGACTGCAGTAAGTGGGCACGTTTATTTGAGTAATTAATACCCCCGTCACACGGCCAGTTTCAATGACCGTCGAGTCGAGAGCCTTCGAGATTCTCAATCTCTATCGAACTCGAAGGAGTAGGGTCGCAGCTGCACGGCAAGTCTCAATGACCCTCATGAAATGGTTCTCGTGTCTTACGCCAAGCTTGTGTGGCGCCGCAATCGCTACTTTTCATTCTGCGGAAATAACAAATATATATTTATAAATCCCGGGTTCGAACCCGACCGCGGCGGCTGCGTTTTTATGGAGGAAAAACGCTAAGGCGCCCGTGTGCTGTGCGATGTCAGTGCACGTTAAAGATCCCCAGGTGGTCGAAATTGTTCCAAAGCCCTCCACTACGGACCTATTTGTTCCTCTCTTCTTTGACTCCCTCCTTTATCCCTTCCCTTACGGCGCGGTTCAGGTGTCCAACGATATATGAGACAGATACTGCGCCATTTCCTTTCCACCAAAAACCGATTATTATTATTATATTTATAAATCTGAGCTAAACGCTGAGATGCACTTCTCTGGGGTCATAGGAGGTTTCTAGTAACTGATAAACGCCAGCTGCGTTGTCTTGATTGACACTGTCTTTTCTAATAATAATAATTGGTTTTTGGGGAAAGGAAATGGCGCAGTATCTGTCTCATATATCTTTGGACACGTGAACCGCGCCGTAAGGGAAGGGATGATTAGCTTTTTTACCCGCCGCGGTGGCTCAGTGGTTACGGCACTCGGTTACTGATAATAATAATAGTTGGTTTGGGGGGAAAGGAAATGGCGCCCCAAAAACCAATTATTATTATCAGTAGCCGAGTGCCGTAACCACTGAGCCGGAGTTCCCGGGTTCGAACCCGACTGCGGCGGCTGCCTTTCGATGGAGGCGAAACGCTAAGACGCCCATGTGCTGTGAGATGTCAGTGCACATTAAAGATCCCTAGGTGGTCGATAGGATAGGATACACAACTTAATGCTCTAACAAGGTGTTTCGGTCAGACAGAGGTCTTCATCTTCAAGCAGATGTCTCCCTCCGTCTTGCAGAGGTCGACATCCCTTTTCCACGGCACCGCTGAGTTTGGCCGCTCGCTGGGCATGGGTGACCAATCCTCTTTGGAGGATTGGGCTGCCGCTGGAGAGCACACTCTCCCACTGCTCCGCACTCGAATTTTCTGAGCCATGGAATTCTTTATTTCTGTCACATTCCCAAGTAACATGGCATAGGGTGGGTGTTGCACCGCACCATGGGCAGATGTCCCTGTATTGGTTCGGGAACATTTTGCTAAGGAGGTGTAAATTGGGGAATGTTCCGGTTTGCAGCTTACTCGAGTAAATTGCTTCTTGTTGATTTAATTTGTTGTGAGCAGGAGGATACTTTAGTCCCGTCCCTCTGTAATAATTTAGAATGTCGGAGTACGTCGGGATTACCCTCAAGAAGTCCTCCGGGTCTTCGTTCAAGAGTGCTCGGTTAGTGTACTCGCGAGCGACTCTATCGACCCTTTGGTTGGCTTCTATCTCGGTGTGTCCCGGTATCCAGAAAATGGTGCGCCTAATGTGATCTTTGGGTAGGCCAGCGCGGAGGACGATTTGGAGCGCTTTATGACCTATTCTGCCGTTAATGCAGTTACGGCATGCCTCTTTCGAATCTGTGAGGATTGTTAAGGACTTATTCGCGCGATAACCCTCCGCGGCCACTAGAGCAACAGCCATTTCCTCTCCCTCGGTTACCGTGCAGTCCCGTGCTGACGCGCAAGTGATCTCCTTATAGTCTGAGCCTATTACTGTCGCGACGACTTTTTGCTCCGTTGTTCCCCGTCTCCGGGTGTACATCGCGGCGTCCGTGTAGACGGTGTTCGCCTTGACTGCCAAGTATTTTTCTACATATTTCGCTCGGGAATTTCGCCTAGCTGCGTGTAAATATGGTTCCATATTTTTGGGGATCTAGCCTCTCGCTTCCTTGTAACTATACTGCGCATGCGCCACTAGTAGCACCGAGCCACAAGTGTCCCGTCGCTGCGCAGCGCCGCGCCTTTCCTCAAAATCCAACTTTCAATTATCAGTTTTCTCTTTCTTCTTTCCCTCTCTCCTTTACCCTTCCTTTACGGCGCGGTTCGGGTGTCCACCGATATATGCGATGATATCCCCCCGGGGTGAAACTGCTGCAATTGCCGCAACAAGGCAGTTAAGACCGCGCTGGGACTCCCTTTATGCACATCCACTAAGCGCTTACTACAGCTGGGGATCGGGTGCGAGCGCATACGCTGCAGCAGCGAGTTGCCGTCTGGTGCGCGGTGAAGCCGGTCGATGTGATTCAGTGCCCTGCGCGCTGCTTGGAGCTCAAGTGATGAGAAAGACCAACTAGATGTTATTATTCGAAAGGCAGTTAAGACCGCGCTGGGACTCCCTTTATGCACATCCACTAAGCGCTTACTACAGCTGGGGATCGGGTGCGAGCGCATACGCTGCAGCAGCGAGTTGCCGTCTGGTGCGCGGTGAAGCCGGTCGATGTGATTCAGTGCCCTGCGCGCTGCTTGGAGCTCAAGTGATGAGAAAGACCAACTAGATGTTATTATTCGAAAGGCAGTTAAGACCGCGCTGGGACTCCCTTTATGCACATCCACTAAGCGCTTACTACAGCTGGGGATCCATAACACCATCGACGAACTAATAGAGGCCCACCGTGTAAATCAAATTGTCAGGCTCTCAACATCTAAGCCTGGCAGGAAAATATTACAGAAGCTGAGAATCAGTCCACCCCGGGAAGTCGCTGACAAGATCGACATGCCCATGCAGATGAGATCACACATCACGACTCACCCCGTACCAAAACGCATGGATGAGGAATACAGCAGAGGACGGAGACTAGCCAGAGCTAGACACCTCTCTAAGCGCTGGGATGGAAACAAGGACACGACCTACGTCGATGCGGCTGGACCCGTTAACGGAGTCGCGGCAATTGCAGCAGTTTCACCCCGGGGGGATATCATTGCAAGCAGCTTTATCCAAGCGGTGGATACCACATCGGCTGAAGAAGCAGCTATCGCACTAGCGATATCAAAGAACAGCGAGGCAACGGTTATATCCGGCTCACAAGCAGCGGTACGCAATTACCTCAGAGGCCGCGTTGGCGCTCCGTGTTGGGAAATTTTGGAAAGGTCTAATCCTTCCAACATCCAGATCTTCTGGACGCCAGGGCACCTCTCAACGACGGGCAATGAGGCGGCCAACACAGCTGCTCGAGCTCTCCTCCTCCGAGCATCTGGCACGCAGCCTCTCTCTGACATAGTTGACAACCCCTCACCCTTACTAAGCTACGCAGAAATTACGGAGTACTATAAGATCACAAGAAGGGAATATCCTCTTCCTCACAAAACCCTAAGTAAATTTGAAGAGCACATAATCAGGCGACTACAAACTAATACTCTGCCCAATCCTTACCTAATGAGTAAATGGTACCCAGAAACCTATAATTCGTCCTGCCCCTTCTGTGGAGCAGTTGGCACACTCTTTCACGCGGTTTGGAAATGTCAAGAAAACCCAGACTTGGACAGCAATCCCGATCCGACTCATGAGCGCTGGGAGGCAACCCTTCATAGCCACAGCCCACTCGACCAGAAATTGCTGGTTGAGAGGGGCCGGATTATGATGACGACCAATGGGTTCTCGTACTGAGCCCACCCAGTTTTTGTGCTCTGAATAAATGTTTTTCGTCCTCCTCCTCGGTACAAGGGTAAACTGCCGGCAATATTCTTGTGTCCTATTTACGCCTTATGCTTTATAAAATGTCCGTTACTCAACTCATACCGATTAGCCCTAGTCTCAGATCAAAGGAGGAAAATTTAATTCAGCGCCTAATATGTCGGATCAAATGAACAGTTGGCGAAAGTATTAATGACGGGATGCTACGATGTTTTTAAATGTCAGGCATGAATTGCAATCACTAAATAACTAGAAAGAAACGCTTCTTTTAAGCCGTCTTTCCGGGTCTTGCCTTCATAACTTGCTCTCACGGTAAACCTTTATAGTCGAAAAATACAACACAGCCGGTCCCAAAATACGAGAAAAAATTTTCTCGTCCTGTCGTTACGAGAGATTTTTCTGTATTATTGCGAAGTTGTCTGTGTCGCGACGGAACTGGCTCTGTAGTTACGACAGGAGACTGCACAATACTACAGAAAATCCTGTTGTTACTACAAGAATTCCTGTTGTCAGGTGCCGAAACACAACAGGAAAATCTGTTGTGACCATTTTCTGTTGCGTTTTAGGAGCGTTACCTCTTACTCATCACGTTTCTCGATTTCTTGGGGTCTCCTTTCGGCGTGAAATTTTCTAAGTCCGCGGAATTCAAGATTACGGCCCCATAGGAAAATCGATGTAGCAACCCAATCGGTGATTGATTGGTGACCTCATTAGTATATCGAATTGGTGACTGATTTGTGACGTCACTGATATATCAAATTGGTGATTGGTGACGTCACTCAGAAATCCAAGATGCCGGCCAATAATGGTAATTATAATGGATGACGTCATTAATTAATCCAATATGGCGGCCGACTTAGGCCTCCGCGTGACTTTGACGTGATAATAAAAGATGGCGGCCAAATTCTGGCGTCAATGACGACGTCAAAATCCAATACGGCGGACAGAAGTGATCTTAAAAGGAGAGCGCCAAAGATACGAACCAATTACGGTAAGCAAACGATAACTTTTCAGTCCACTAAACTGCTGAACCCCTCTGAAATAGATGTCAACTTCAACAAATTCTTTGCTATTTTTAAAAGTGAATGTTGAAGCGCCTTGGTTAACTCCGGAATTTCATACACGGCCCAATGACTTGCTTTAACGATTGAATAACCATATTCCAGATTTTTTCGGGGTGTGTACATGAATTGTACTGCCACTGTACGTGTATTGCGTTTTACATTGTTCCAAAACCACATTATTTTGAGATTCTGTTTTTTTTTTCCCTTTCGTGGTGTATATATTATGGTTCTGACGTTTTATTGCGGGTTTCACATTTGATGCATAATGTTGCCTTTGCTTTTTGTGCCGACTTGCGAGCGTAACGAGAAGTCTTGTTTTGTACTGCATGATTGAATTGTTTCGGACTGATGTACAGGGTGGTACATTTTTTTTCTGCCTTTTGAAAACGTATTTTTTTATCGCAATCGTTGTACTGACCCAAGTGTATCTGCGAGATTTGTTCATCGATGCAACCGCATGTACAAGGGGCCAAGGCCTCGTCAGGCTCTTAGCCTTTAGCCTTGGCCTCCTCTTAGGCACTGTCTGAGAAAAAATAAAGGAAAAAACCACGTGATTATGACGTCATATCAATTCTAGTAAGCCAAACAGCTAAGGCTCGTTACTTCAAACGTTTTCCAGACGGTGGCGGCCTTTCTTTTTCGATAGGCATACGCACAAATGTCCAATACAAGGAATAAGTTACACAGCTACCAGTGTAAATGTAACACCTTCCGAAGCTCGATCCTTACGAACGTACAGAACAGTGCCGCACACGTCAACTTTCCGCCGCGTGTACACGTAACGGGCCCGAGACGAGGCCCACGTTTCAGTTCAGCTACCGGCGCGGTGCCACCGACCCGCGCAGCAAGCGGTGTGCTAAGGAGCGCGCTGCAGTAGTTCCCGCGCTTTCATTGTTTCTTCGTTCCTTTCTCCTCTTTCCGGAGCGTCCGACGAGAATTCTGGTTGTTGAGGCAGGCGAAGACAAGTCATTCTCCGCGCCGCTTCCGCTGCCGACTCGCCCCCTTTCCCATCGCGCAACAAGTCGCGGGTCACCCCCACTTCCGCTCTGCTCGCTTCGGGAAGCTCGCGTGCCGAGACGCGCTCAAAAACGCCCTGACTCGGGGAAAAACGAGAGACTGGGCGAAGGAAGAAGAAAGACAAAGGCGGGAAAAGCGTCAGCAGCGTGAGAGGTCTTTAAAGCGCGCGCATGGCCGCTCTTCGTCTTGCCTGCAGTCACGCTCTTGTGGTTCCTTCTTCTCCAGTCGCCCGCACATCCGCTTCTTGTGAGCACTCGGAGGCGATGCGCGCGCGTAACTCGCCGCCGCGACAATCCAAGCCGATCCAGGGAAACGAGCCAAGACGCTGGGAGGGGCGGGGCGGAGCAGGGAGCGCTGCTCTGCACGCATGAGCAGGCGAGAAGTTGTGGCCCGGGCGCGAGGAAGAGTGAAGAAGTAGAGCTTATTATTGATGGGTTTGGGAGTCGCGGGGACGTTTCGGCCCGGATACACTGCTCTCCGATATGGGTGCGGAGTGGCCCACTTAAGCGCTGCTGCTTTCAAGTGTGGGCGGAAGAGAAAACGAGCAGACCGGCACGCAAGGTGGGGCCGGTAAGTGCCCCCCCCCCCCCCCATTTTCCTATGAGGCCATCGATTGGGACGTTTAGGCTAGCGGAACTGATCTTCGCTGCTTTAGCGATGCAATGCGCATCCTTATGATGGCGCCAGGCACAAGTAATGTTCTTGCGCAAAGTTGTTAAGTGATCCTTTGCCGGAGAGGTTCTGTCTCGGCTCGTTGGTTCGCTGTACAGCCGGCAACTTGTATGATCTTTGTCGGCGGGGACGTTTAGGCTAGCGGAACTGCTCTGCGCTGCGTTAGCGACGCACTACCACCCGTGATGGCGGCGCCAGGAGCCAGAGATATTCTCGTGCAAGCGAATGACCCTTTGCAGCAGAGGTTCCCTCCCAGCTGGTTGGTTAGAGTGCATATCCTCGTTTAGACCATCGACTGGAACGTTTAGGCTAGACGAACTACTTTTCGCTGCGTTTGCGATGCATCCCACACGGCGATGATGGCTCCATGTCAAAACATCGCTCTGGCGCAAGCATGTGAAGTTGTTTCTGTGAAGAGAATCCTGGTCCCATTTTCCTCCATTTTAAATTGTGTATAGCTATCTTTGCCGCGTTATGCTGACCCCTCATGTAATGTCCCGCAAGGGACCTTTCAGGACTAATAAATAATAATAATAATAATAAAGTGGTTCCGCTTGGGCTGTCTCGTTCATTTCAAGAAGCGGTGGTAATGGTGTAATAAAAAGTATCTATGAGGACGAAAAGAATGACCGAAACGATGGAACTGTCCTGCGCCGTTTGAATTTCTTGCAATATGTACGAATTAGAACTCTATAATAATAATAATAATAATAATAATAATAATAATAATAATAATAATAATAATTGGTTTTGAGGGGAAAGGAAATGGCGCAGTATCTGTCTCATATATCGTTGGACACCCGAACCGCGCCGTAAGGGAAGGGTAAAGAAGGGAGTGAAAGAAGAAAGGGAGGGGTGCCGTAGTGGAGGGCTCCGGAATAATTTCAACCACCTGGGGATCTTTAACGTGCACTGACATCGCACAGCACACGGGCGCCTTAGCGTTTTTCCTCCATAAAAACGCAGCCGCCGCGGTCGGGTTCGAACCCGGGAACTCCGGATCAGTAGTCGAGCGCCCTAACCACTGAGCCACCGCGGCGGGGCAACAACTCTATATGAGCAGCTTTACACGTTCTGCACTATAGGCTTCCGCGCTGCTGATGCAGAATAGCGCTATTGCTTGCAAGCACCAGCCGATCCTGAAAATAGACATTTGAGAGATTCACCGTTTTTACTCACGTCACTGCTCGGTAGAGCACAAAGAAAACAGTGAAATTAAGATTAAGAAAGAGTGTGTACGAGTTGAAATGCTCTTGTTTTGTGTAGCCCCCAAAAAAGTGAAAAAGTCAGCGGAAACAGGACAAAGAGGTAAGAAGGTACAATACATATTCTACTTATCCTGCGTGTCTTTATTTTCTTTGGTCTGTCTGTCCTTCTGGGCCCTGGAAAAAATGGATTCTGGGGAAAGGAAATGGCGCAGTATCTTTCTCATATATCGTTGGACACCTGAACCGCGCCGTAAGGGAAGGGATAAAGGAGGAAGTGAAAGAAGAAAGGAAGAAAGAGGTGCCCTTAGTGGAGGGTTCAGTGATAATTTCGACCACCTGGGGATCATTAACGTACCCGCCTCGGTGACTCAGTGGTAGGGCGCTCGGCTACAGATCCGGAGTTCCCGGGTTCGAACCCGACCACGGCGGCTGCTTTTTTATGGAGGCAAAACGCTAAGGCGCCCGTGTGCTGTGCAATGTCAGTGCACGTTAAAGATCCCCAGGTGGTCGAAATTATTCCAGAGCCCTACACTACGGCACCTCTTTCTTCCGTTCTTCTTTCACTCCCTCCTTTATCTCTTCCCTTACGGAGCGGTCCAGGTGTCCAACGATATATGCGACAAATACTGCGCCATTTCCTTTCCTCAAAAACCAATTATTATAATTATCTTTAACGTGCACTGACATCGCACAGCACACGGGCGCCTTAGCGATTCGCCTCTATCGAAACGCAGCCGCCGCGGTCGGGCTCGAACCCGGGAACTTCGGATCAGTAGCCGAGCGCGCTAACCACTGGGCCCCGGTCAAATTTCGAATTTTTTTATCACTGAGGCAGCGCCGTTTCTGGGCTACTGAACCGGAGTACCCGGGCTCTAACCCGACCGCGGCGGCCGCGTTTCGATGGAGGCGAAACGCAAGAGGCGCCCGTGTGCTCTGCGATGTCAGTGCACGTTAAAGATCCCCAGGTGGTCGAAATTATTCCGGAGCCCTCCACTACGGCCACCTCTTTCTTCCCTTCTTCTCTTAGTCCCTCCTTTATCCCTCCCCTTACGGTGCGGTTCAGGTGTCCGCCGAGATGCGAGACAGATACTGCGCCATTTCCTTTCCTCAAAAACTAATTTCATTTCATTTCAGCTGCTAAACGCCAAAGACCGCGGTGGCTCAGTGGTTAGGGCGCTCGACTACTGATCCGGAGTTCCCGGGTTCGAACCCGACCGCGGCGGCTGCGTTTTTATGGAGGAAAAACGCTAAGGCGCCCGTTTGCTGTGCGGTGTCAGTGCACGTTGAAGATCCCCAGGTGGAGCCCTCCACTACGGCACCTCTTTCTTCCTTGCTTCTGTCACTCCCTCCTTTCCGTTTGCCTTATGGCGCGGTTCAGGTGTCCAATGATATATGAGACAGATACTGCGCCATTTCCTTTCCCAAAAAAAACAATTAATATTATTATTAACGCCATAGACAATTGTTTGTTGTGCAATGTCTGCGCTTTAAACACAGGCGGTCAAAATTAATGCGGAGCCCCTACTACGACTCTTCTTTTTCTTTTCCTTTTTTTGTTCCTTTCTTCATCTGTTCCCCCACGGCGCATCCCCAGTGGGCAACAAAAAGTGCGATATAATTATTCCAGCTTTCGTTCGACCCGACCGCGGCAGCTGCGTTTTTTAAGAAGGAAAAACGCTAAGGCGCCCGTGTGCTGTGCGATGTCAGTGCGCGCTAAAGATCCCCAGGTGGTCGAAATTATTCCGGAGCCCTCTACTACGGCGCCTCTTCCGTCCTTTCTTCTTTCACTCCCTCCTGTATCCCTTCCCTTACGGCGCAGTTCGGGTGTCCGCCGATATATGAGACAGATACTGCGCCATTTCCTTTCCCCAAAAACCAATTATTATTATTATTATTATTCCACCTTTCATTCCGCACTAAGCGCGGGCCGGGGAGGCTTGTATGTAGCGGCTAGCAATCGGAAACACGCGGCCGGGGAGCGTTACTCGATGAAAAACGCGCGAATGCTTATTAATGCAAAAGCGTTATAGATGGCCCATCTGCAACAAAAACCCGACGTCGGCTTTGGTCCTAAATAGCAGTGGTCCTAAATATGACAGATGACGTCACCACAGTATCGAAGAAAAATGAAATTCCTTCCGAAGGTGCAGGGAATTAAACCCAGGACTTTCAAATTGCTAGGCGGGCACGCAATACATATAGAGCACAAAACCGCGTTAATTCTTGGGTAAGAAAAGTGAACTTAGTATTTATATGCATTGCCTTACGACTCTATGCCGATGTGTAGGCGGGTCATTAGAAAGGAAGATAAAAAATTAAAAATAAAGAAGGGTAAATTGAAATAAACATAAAGAACGATTATTTCGCATTCGAAGCAGGTAAGTAGTCTCAAGTGCGCTCCGCAGTTTTTGTGCGCGGTACGGCGACCTATCTGATCGTCCGCAACGTGAAGGGCGCCCTCTACAAAGACGGCCAATAGTTCTCTTGTTGACAACACCCGAGATAAAGTGTATTTCCAGAAATGTGCCCAGAAGTTGTCGACTTTGCCAGAAGTTTTGTGCCACGTAGCAAACGCGTTGCATTTGGGAGTTTTATAGAATAGGAGGACGCCAGTGCGCAGGCGCAGGACAATAACACCCCCTTGGTGATCATATACCGCTTTTCTCTTATCCGATAGAGTAACTCTATCTAAAGCTCTCCACTGTAAGTAAAACTTCAGCACTCATTTTGCAAGGAGTATTTAGAATGTTCCTTTTTTTCCTGTAACAGCGTCCAAATGGAATGGGCTGCCAAACGAAATTGTAAATGCACAATCTCGAGAGCAATTTTCCATCCGTCTTGCTAAACATAAAAAGCAATCAAGTATATAAAGGTAATCTTTTATTACCTGCAATTTTTTTACCTGTATTTTATAACTGTGCTTTGTTAACACTGTTTTATTGATCCTATACTGTATTGACTGCATCATGTTCCTGCTGATCTGCGTACGCCACAAGTTTGATGTGTCCACTCCTATCTCGGTCCAGGTTGGACCGCTAGTATGTTCGAATAAATAATAAATAAATAAATACCCTGCCTGGTTCTACAGCGCCGCACGAGCTGTGCCTCTCGAGACAGTGCTGTGGAAGTAGAGAGAGAGAGAGCACTACTACAAAACAAGCGCTACGCGCGTCGTGCGAGACGGTTTCCTTAAAGAGCACGCTTTCCGCTACGCTCGTTTGCCCCAGTCACGCTCCCCTGCATCCAAAACCCCCGCCGCCGCCGCACCCCACCCATCCTCTCCTGGAGTCGCCATCCGCTTCACGACGAGCTTAGCAGGGAGCGCAGCTCCGAGACAATCCAAGCCAAGACACGCCACAGAGGGCCGCGGGGGTGGCTGAAAGACACAAGAAGACTATCGTGGCTCCTCCCCCCACCCCTTGATCTTCTTTCTATCTTCGCAAAGCGAATGAACGCAGTTAGTAGCCCGTGGCGACGATGACGAAGCGAAAAAAGAAAGAAAGAAAGAAAGCAGGGAAAGAATAAGCCGCGGGCGAAGCGCATAAACTGTGCGCGCGCATTCATATGCAGAACGGAGCCAGCGGTGCGCCGCGCGTAATTGCCGCCTTCCGGCCGAAATATGCTGCGCTTCTATATTCTTCTTTCTTCTGGGTGGCACTTTACGGCCCTCTTGTTTCCCTCGTTTCCTCCGTCTTTCCCTCCGGACTGCTACCACCACTTCCAGAAGACACCCTCGACCGACAGCCTTTGCTTTACTTTTTGTTCACTTTCCTTTCGTGTTTTTTCTTGTTTGTTTGCTTTCTCTCTACCCCAGTCCAGTTCCTCCGAGCACGGGCCTTTAAATCGGGCTCCCCTTTGTCTAAGCCGCGTTGTCTAAGGCCGATCCTCCCCCTTCTGGAAGCCCTGCGGCGAAGTCTCGAAACTCCATCGTCGTGCCTCCCAACTCAGGGGGCCTCTCTGTGGCTTTTTGCTCGGTGTAGACAATCGCTGTGCCTAAAGGGGAAGCCACGCGTTCGTTCAGGCAGGCTCTAAGCCACGGGGTGACGCTGTCTCGCCAGAGACACTCTCGTGTGCACCGATGCGAGCGGCTAAGTAGAGACAGTAGACAGAGCCTCGCACACATCCGCATCTCTCGGTGAAAGACGTACGTATCCCCGCGGCCTGACGTGGGGGTGGTCCTGTCAGTCATCATCCCACGCTCCGCCAAGATGATGCCCCAACGACAGATGCCTCGAGCACTGCGCGGCTGGGAAGTCGCGTCTGGTGCCTTCAGCACCTTCAGGACCGGGCTACTGAAACAAACATTCCATTTCATTTACATTTATTCCTGCCATCTTTCGTCATTAGCCCAAGTGATGGCCACGCCTCCGTTACCGCCAGGATTGAACTGTTGGCACGGCGTGGTCACTAATAATAGAATCGACTCGAAGAAAAGGAATCGTCACATTTTTAGGCCCAGGCCTGCTGCCGAATCTTCCGTCATGTAGCTATGACTGCTCTTTCAAGTTCACCCCTGGAGCTGACTTCTTCAAACGGGCGGTCGCCTGTAAGCTGAAACAAGGCAGAAGCCGCATACTTGCGGTGTGTCGGGAAAACAAGCTGAGGGCATTGTATAAATTAAGAGTCTGCTGAGAAACCGAAGCAACGTACACCTACGTTTCGATACCTTATACGCGTAACAGTATGCGTATCGTTACTTGCTTTTAGCCTTGTTTGCGCAGTGATTAACAATGTGGTTCAGTGCTTTACAAAGAAGAAAGACGAGAGGAAAAAAGGTGACACGGCAGCGCCATCCTGTCGTTTCTGCTCTTTCTGCGCTGCTAATCAACAGATGCCACCTCGCTGAACTACCTATTCAGCTTCCCATCGTCAGCCCTCTGTTTCATCAACCCGCCTTGATGCCTCAGTGACTTTGGCCTTCTGCAGCCACACAATCCCAAGTTCGCGGGATCGAATCCCTACCGCGGCGAAATTCAAGCAATCCCGTAAGCTGTGCGTTGTCGGCGCACGTTAGAGCGCCCTCAGGTGGTCAAAAAGATCTGTAGACACAGTGTTCCTCATTGCCCCTGTGGCTATTCGGAGGGTAATTAAACCCCGCATACTACGAAATACCACCGCCACTACCATCATGTTAAGTTTTGCCCACGATGTCCATATTTTCTTATGCGCTCAATAAACCGTATATAATTGAATGATAACCTTCATTTAACTATACTTGGGACGCTCAGCAGTTATGGCACTCGGCTGCTGCCCCAAAAATCACGGGTTCGATCCCAACCGTGGTGGTCGAATTTCTATGGAAGCGAAATTCTAGAGGCCCGTGTATTGTGCGATGTCAGTGCACGTTCAAGAACCCCAGGTGGTCGAAATTATCCGGAGTCCTCTCGTCTCTCATAGCATATGGGCTAAAATGGGACGTTAAAGGGCAGCTGCACCAATTTTTGTGAATTTCGCGATATCTATGGGTTTAAATCTGCATAGGTTGCAAGTGAAGCATGCCAAGGATTTTTGCACTATCATTTAAAACAGTGACGCAATCGACGTTTGAATTTTGTGTTTCTCCTGAAAGCACCGAAGGAGCGCGGGAAGATCAGTGTGACGTCACGGAAGGCATAATTTCAAAGTACCCCTGCCGTCAGCCACACCCTGCCGTGCCTCGTTGGAAGTTGCCAGACAACGTCCGGCGGACTTTGCTTTTAGTGGCGTTAGTTTTTTCCTTCAAAGCAAGCGTTTATGCTTTGAAAATGCACTGATACTTTCGATGACGTCATCATGCCCCCCCCCCCCCCCCCCGGCGTTGTGCACTTCGGAGAAGCTTGAAGGCCGTCGCCATTTTAATCGGCGATTTTGTCATCATTTCAAAAGAATGCACTGATACCTTCAATGACGTCATCATGCCCCCCCCCCCCCCCCCCTGGCGTTGTGCACTTCGGAGAAGCTTGAAGGCCGTCGCCATTTTAATCGGCGATTACGTCACCATTCAAAAAGCTAGCCGAAAAGGACTTCGCATGCTGTACCTGCAAGTTTCGCACATTCGGCCCTTTTAAGCTCGTCTAGTATTAAAACTTACGCAGTTGCCCTGCCCTAAAATACCAAACTAAACTATACTCGGATGGTTTTCACGCACGATCCGTATGCGGTGCGCTCGAAAGATGACGCATTGCACAACTTGCCACACTTTGTCGCCCGCTGGCCACCACCCACTAATTCGACTCTCAGATCTGACGTTTCGGCCTCCGTTCTTCGCTCTCCGCACGCATCGCCGACTGCGCGCCCCTCGGGAAGCCACTCCGCGTTCGCGCGCAACTCTGTCCGGCGGAAACAAAAGCGACAGAGGCGCCCCACCTCTGCCGCTGGACACGCAAGCACCGACTGCCAACGTGGGTACACACACGAATGCACGCACGCTGCTTCCGAGAATACGGCCGGTGCGAGCAACGGGGGGCCGCGTGGCGAATTACCGTCGTTCCGCGCTCCGGCCGAGCAAACAAGAGGCGCCCAGGGCGCACCTCAATCAACCTGGCCAGCCGCTGCACTGCTTGGTACGGCCCCGCGAACATGGCGATTCCAAAAGCGCAACTTTTTTATCTTTGTTTCTTTCTACCTGCTGACGAAGACCGCGGCGGGCTCGGTCTGTACACTCGCGGGCAAACAGAACCGACAGAAGTCTATACGATTGGCGTCGCGGCGTTGCTTGCGGGAGCGAACAAAAGAAAGCAGAACAGCCTCCGGCGCACACGTCCAGGTGGCGGGTGCGTACTGTCGGAAGACAAGGCTTTGGCGCAAGACAAAGCGGTCAAGACGGAAAGCCACGGCGGCGGCGGCAAGCAAGCAATCGCGAATGAGCGATTATGAATTCCGGGTCCACCGCCACCACGGCCTGCTTTGCCTCATCTTCGGCCGCGGTGCGCGTATAATTCGGAACGCCTCGCCTAAACTGCTGCGGTTCCTCGGTGCAACGGCCCCGGCTGTTTGCTCCGGGGAGGGCGGGGGGACGACGGCTGGTCCTTTGAAGGCGCGCCACCGGCTCTGCTCGGAGAATCCTTGCAGCGATGCGCCGCAGTAGCTTAGTGGATATGGCGTTCGGCTTCGGAGCCCGTGGACGCGGGAACGAGGGAAATCTAGAAAACTCCTGTGAGAGCTGTGCGATGCCAGTTGCAGCTGGTGCGGAATTAATTCGAAGCGGCCCACACCGGCGTCTTTCATGGCATATGCTACCCGTGCAATACTGCGTACTGCAGGCTGTCAGCACTGCAGTTGTCCCGTCTACGTCACTAAAAAGGGGAAATTTCTCCTACAGAGTCCATTGTCCTCCAGAAACTTGAAGTGTAGTTTTGCTGTTTCAGTTCGTGAAGACTATAGGGAACGCAATGTCAGAGCCGTTAATTGCTGAGCGGCACATATTCCCTCCCCTGAAGTTTCACTACAGCGACTCACGCTCGTCGCATGCGTGGGGGAATATGATGTACAGGCTTGGCCAAAAGTTCCCAGGCCACAGGGTCTACTTTCCATCGTTATATCCTGGCACTTAAGATACCGATAATGCTATCACGGTTCTCTATGAGTATACAGCGATACTTATTGGACCGTCTACAGATATTTTGAGCGGCTTCGCGGGTGTCGTAACTGCCCGACTGTACTCCTCAGAAGCAAACCCTGAGGCCTGGAAACTTCTGGCCAACCCTGTACATTCCCCACAACAGCACACTTCAGCTAGGGCGGTGACTGGGGCGCTGATTCTTGCAGGAGCATCCTAGTTTCGTCGCTGGCTGCAATGTTGCTGGAAAATATTCCCGCCCCCGCCGCTACAGTCCCCGCAGGCTCGCCCAGGTATACCTCGGCTCTGTGAGACGTGGCTTACGTGCGCACTCGTGTCCACTCGCATTCACTCACAAACATCTCCACTCACACTCACATCCACTCAGTCACACCCACACTCAGAGACGTCAGTGTGAGTGAGAGGGAGGCGATATGAGTGCACTCATAAGTGTGTGTGCCGACCTATGGATCAGATGACGCAGGAGAGTGCACAGTGTTTGTGCCGCCGTTACTCGTCTTTAGTCGAAAGAGCCAGAGCAGATTGTCGCAGAGATTTATCGATTGCTTCGTCCCTGTAATTTGTAGTCAGCCTGAAAAATGGATATGTATACACAGCGGGCAAACAGGAGCAGAGGCCATGAATGCCTCCTGGCAAGCAATAAAAAAAATGTCGCACGCCATGTTCTGCGCGGCTGTACGCATCCAATACAGTCTTCGTCATATGGGACGCTTGAAGACATGGATGTCATTGTCCGCCTGAGACGGCAATTGGCGTGTCAGAAAGAAGACGCTGGCCAGGAACTGAATCCAGGGGACGTGACAACACATTTATGCGCACTTATCATCGTTGCCCAAAGAAGGTTACATGCATCAAGTTGAGATTCGAAGCACTGTGTCGACGTTTCGGCACCTGCAAGCTGCTCTCTCCAGCCACACCGAAAATCAGCACACCGCCCTTACAAACATAGTTTACAAGCAGTCAATACACTTTTTATAGACTCTATTACCACCCTATAGATATTTCTTTTTGTCTATTCATAATCTACAGACTGTCTATAGACTGTCTATAGACTGTCTATAGACAAACGTCTACTAAACTGTATGGCAATAAATCTATGATTGTCTATAGACTGTCTACAGGATTTGTATTGCCTATAGACTACTCTCTAGGGTTTGTCTATAGAGAGTCTATAGACTATATAGACAGAAGTCTATGGACAGTCTATAGGCTGTCTAAATAAATTATTGTGAGGCGGGCCCACGCGGTCCTTTGAAGCAGGCTTGCCCGCACGCAGTAACGGCCTCATTGCTTTCAGTTCCTACCATCGGTCACTGCCGTCTGTCATTGGCCTTTTAAAAAAAGGCCATACACGGCACTCAAAGGCGGCCTGGCACGCTGTTCTCGGTTAGTACGACGGACCGTTTAATACGTTTTTCACGCCGCTCACAGAGTAACGCTCCAAGGTCAGCTTCTCGCGAAGCCGACGTACCACAGCAGCGAACGGGGCGGTGCCGGAGGCGTCAATAAAGAAACGTTCGCCCTGGAGGTCAGTTGAGATGACGTCGGTTGTTCGCATCGGTGGAACGGGCTGGGCAAGAACGAAAAGAGAAGAAAAAAAGAATAGCGAGTCCACTGGAGCGTGTCCGCGAGACGGACAAGTGTTGAGCGATTCGCGCTTCCCACGAGAAGCGAGATTGAACGGCGCGAACGCAGGGCCGGCGCATGCGAGCGACCGGTGGCTTCTCTTCATTGAGGGCGCCACAGCGTTCCGCTGACACAGCCGCGCGATTGGATTGTGTACACAGAAGCAGTCGTCGCTGCGCTTCTTCGGGGACAGCCTCATTAGGGAGGGCAATTCCAGAAAGGCTGTCCTCCGCTGTGTTCTCCCATAACTTGCCTCAGTTGTGCGCCGCCTGGGCTGTACAACCTCCTTAGTTCACCGCCTTGTCACGGTCTCCTTTTGTTGCTGTTGTTGCTGTGACGACTGGACTAAGTTGATTTACGACGCAGTACATAGAGCACTTTAAATCTGCCTTTGTGCGCACCGCAGCCCAAGAATGATCGCAGGAGTTCCTAGGTAAAGAAAAAAGAAAATGAACCAGCAGCATTCTTAGCCGGCCTGATTTAAGTGACAGCCGTTTACGACGCCTGGAAGAAAAGAGCCTTATCTTTCCCTTTCTCTTAAGAAAGCGGTTGTATCGACTTGGTTAGCACTTCATTCCACTAAGACGCCCCTCAAAGCGCCGCACAGGTTACTGGTGCTGAATCTTTTAAAGAAATGATGCGGAGACTGAGGAAGGAAAAGGTCTGGCGGCAGGAAGTGAGTCCCAGCCGATTCTCGGCCTGCAGCCTCTTACTTTCTCTCTCTCTCTCTCTCTCTCTCTCTCTCTCTCTCTCTATCCCCAGCTGGGTTTCTCCTCTCTCTCCTCTGTACCAGTGCGGCGCGTTTGAGGGCGGCTGGCAACAAATCCTCGCACATGACAAGTCGTTCAGGCGCGACGAAGAGACGATGCTTCAGCGAGTTGCTCGCGACGTTTCGGCTCCGGGCGCTGCTCTCCCCTATTTTTTCGCACGCCCGGTGGCGGCGGCGGTGAAACGTCTACGCGATGGAATGTCGCTGCGGCGCCGGGCGTTTATTTGCGCCTGCTTCCGACGCAGCGCCTCTGTAAGGGAGTGCGCGTGTGTGTACGTATACGTAGGTACACACCGTGCATCCTTCCTTCCACAAGTCCGTCCGATGCTGGCGCTGCGGTCGCCGCGTCTCTCCCCGTGGTCATTAATCATCCTCATCTGTTGCTCCTTCCTCGGATTTCTTTCTTTCTTTGCTCGTTCATCCCCCCCCCCCCCCCCACCCTCTCTTATCCTGGCACCAGTCTGTGGCATCCACTAGCGTTACCGCGACTTCCACAGCCACCGCGGCATCGCCTGTCCATCTCCTTTCCAGCTTTCGGCAGCTCCTCCTGCGCCGTTTCCTTCCTTCCTTCCTTCTGTCGTTCTTTACTTCCTCTCTCTTCTTGTCCATCAGCCGCGCTTCCCACCACGTCAGAAATCTCGGTTGACGTCGTTTCAGGCGGCGGCGCGTCTTCTTGTTTCTCTTGTGCGTTTGTTGTCCATTGTCTTGTTCGGTGCCGCCGTTGGCGGCGCCACACAGCTGAGACTGACGCGGGAAAAATGGAAGGCTGCGGAATTCCCGAGGAAACGCACGTTGCATGTATATTTTTTGCTCTCTTCCTCTTCGAAACGTCCACACAGCTTCCTCCCTCCAACCTCTACCTCCGCCCCCTTCTTCGGGTACTGAGCGGCGCCTTACCTCCAACTCAGTTTCCGAACTCCTCCATGGACTTCCCACTCATCTACCCTTGTCAGTGGCACCTTCGAAGCCACCCTCCTCTCTCACCCTCTCCTCCAACGCCTGAACGCTGTGGCAGTGCTGGCTTTTCCAAAAGTGTGGACAGGCCTCGGCACCGACTCCGGCTGACTGGTCTTTGGGGACAAGCAGCGCTCCACGGAGGCGCCCAGCGGGAGATCATTAGCCGGGACGCGAACAGCGCCATCCTGGGGAGAGACAGACAAACAGAAAGAAGCACGATGCGTGCCTAATGAAGTGACGAGTGTCAACAAACAGCTGCTGCTGCTGCAGGTCGCCTGGCCTCGACGACACACGAGTGGCCGTTATTCCGTGAGAATACGCGAGACCTCGGGCTCCTGGGCATCGACCTCTTGTGAGCCCTGGCACTCTTCCTCCAGGTGCCCCAGAACTGAAGCCCAGGAAAAGAGTTTCCAGAGACGCTGGATTCGCCTCTCACCATTTCCCGGGGAGAGGAGGTGATAGCGACAGTAGTACTGCATCCCTTCGGCTCCTCTCCACAAGATAAAGCACTCCTAAGCCCAGCTGGACTATACATAGTGTTGCACCTAAGCAGTTACAAAATTTTTAAAAATAGATTTTTTTTTGTTGGAAGAGCGCATTTTTCGGCACAGCACTACCAGCGGCGCAGTACATCAGAATACGGCTAAGACGTGCTGAAGAGCAGGCTGGTTAGCTAACATGAAAGAGTGAATTTCTGAATTATTACTATTAGGCTCCTTAATTAACTATTAGGCTCCGTAAATAGACTGCCGTAATTAATATCCATATCAGTTTTTATAATTTAGAAATCGCGGTTACCCTCGGCGTTGTGCCTAGATACACTAGGCTACCAGTCGAGCATTTCGCGGTACAGGCGAGACGCCAGTTGCGCGCATGCGCTACCATGGTACATGCGGGAGGACAGTTGTGCGCTGCGCCGTTACCATGGCTACCGGGGAGGAGGAGTGGGTGCGCCGCGCGCTTCGTCGTTTCCCTCCCTCTTTTATCCATTTCTTTACGGCGCGGTTCGGGTGTCCACCGAGATATGTGAGACGGTTACTGTGCTTTGCGCGGTCGGGGCGCCATCCAGCTGGCATGACGTCCCTCCGCGCGGCTCGCCGCCACCGCCGTTTGGTATGACGTCACACCGCGTTCATCAACCGAACCGCGCGTCGTCGCATGCGCAGCATTGCGTATAAAAAGCGGGGATGTAATCGGCGGCTGTATCGCAACGCTTGATACGGATGCACAGAAGGAGAGTCCAGCCGCTGCTAAACGGCGGTATAGACAAGAGAACATTAACTCTTCTGATCCTGAGGTTTTCGCCCGGCAGTTGGCTACTCAACAAAGAGAGATTGAGCGTCATAAGGGGAAGAGGGCTGCGGAGACGCCCGAACAGAGAGAGGGACGCCTTGCCAAACGCAGACGCCAGACTGCCGAGCGTAATAGACGCCGCATAGCCGCCTACATGAAGCCTATGGAAGGCGTCAGTCAACGGGAACCAACCGAAGAGTATGTGAACGCCCGTCGTATGATTGATCACACCATTCGAGTTTCCGAAAGTGCTCTGCGACCTGGACATTTCAAGCGGACATGTCTCTCATGGCTAAACATAAAGTGCCAACAACAAGCTCAGCCATGGAAACGTACCTCCCGCTACGTATATACTGACATAGCCGAGCTAAGCCACTGCCAATTTTTTTTGTACCAGGGATTAGTTTGGGCAGAAAAAAATTATGAAAAATAAAGTGCCCATCCCGCACCGCCAGTTGGCACAACGGGCTGGTTTTTGTAAGAGAAATCGACGCTTGCGCACCTGACTTCTTCGTCTTGAACTTGCACACGCCGTATTAGTGGGCTAGCACTACAGGGCTTCCACTCCGTCGAAAAGCGGTTGTCTATTTGCCTGTCTAAATCATGCTTCTGACAGGCGGTCCACCTACCCCGGTCGGCAGGTAGCAACCTTCCCACCATTGTCTGTCTATCTGGTGCCTCCGCGACCTGGAAGAGCTGGGTGCCAGCCGACTGGGTGGCAGGTGGGCCAAATAGATCACGTGACCTTGTGACGTCATCGTGACCTACACACCGGTTTGCGAACAAACATCCTACAGTAAAAGTTGGCAATTGATTAATGATTAGTCACTAGAGGTTCCCCGGGAAGAGCAAAGTTGATCTCACAAGTCCCACCGATGGCAGCACCTGCCATCGCAGGGCAGTGGCGCGTCGCTTGACCGCGGTACCACTGCGCCAGGAGTGGTACGAGGACTCCCAGGGACCCGTGAATGTAGAGAATGACCAATTCTACTCCAGTACAAGTCTAACATGATGCAATATCACGAAAACTTACTTCATACGTAATATCAATCAAGATAGGCCCTTTAATATCAAACAGAACCACAGAAATTCAAGACACGCCATGCAATACCAGGGTTAATCATGCTATTGCACGTTAATTCGCCATTAGCCCCAAGCTGAACCACGTGCGTATTTTTTTTTCTGCAGCGCTCATTGTTGCTTCATGCACGTAATCAATGCTGCCACCGATTCAGGTAAAAGTCGCTCGCTCGTAAGAATGTGTCCGATGGCATTTGTCCCAAGAAAAGGACCTGAAACGAAACACGTACGGAGGCTAATAAGGCAGCTGTAAATGGAACTGTGGAAGACAGAGAGCAGTACAACGAGGGCGGTAGGTTTATTTATTTTACCGACAGAGTGACTTAATTGTTTCCTCCCTTTCGCGTGATACTGAAGACTAAAAGCGGTTAGAGTTAAAAATTCCTCAACAAAGGTATACAAATATATTTCGACCACCTGGGGATCTTTAACGTGTGCCATATCAGTGCACGTTAAAAATCCCCAGGAAGTCGAAATTGTTCCGGAGCCCTCTACTACGGCACCTCTTTCCTCCTTTCTTCTTTCAGACCCTCGTTTATCCCTTCCCTTACGGCGTGGTTCAGGTGTCCATCGAGATATGTGAGACAGCTACTGCGCCATTTCCTTTACCCAAAAAAATAAATTTTCAATTTTCTGCAAAAACTAAATTATGCATCTTCATTTACAGCCAATACTCTGAGGGTTTCGCCTCTGAGAAACCAGCTTGTCGGGCCACCGCATAGCACAACAATAAGCGATGAAGAACGTTATGTCCGAGTTAATTAAATAAAAATAAAGCAATTAAATGCCCCTCATGAATCTCAGGCCACATTTTACACAACACAAACAATGCAAACACTGAGTGCATCCTTCACTTTTCTTTTGGTCTCCTCGCCGTTTCACTACTGTAGATGTCTTGTAATTTAGAGCGCGCGATGGCTTTGGCCAGGGCTGCTTTATGCTTTGTACAGAGCACGCATATGTTTGTGACGCATCGTTTGATTGACCGCTTAGCACGTTCACGAGCGATTGCTTAGTTTTATTCTGTTACGAGGCGTAAGTGCAGCCTATACGTCCGCCAGGTGCGCATCTCTCCAACGAGGCCTGAATACAACGAATACGTACACCAACTTGCTCTCTCTCCTTCCCGCCTTTCCAAGCTCGGGCGTCGCCATATTGCTCGCCGGACTACTGTGTACCGTTTTTGCCTAAAGTAACCAGACAATTGGTTTCTCTGCCGTACAGGGGGTCTGTATACAGTGCCCCTAAACACCAAAAATCTCTAAAGGTGAGCACGATGGTTTTGATTCCTTAATACTCAAAAATTCTGGACAAAAGCATTTTCGAGCGGGAAACCGTTTATGAACACATTTTTTTCATATAAGATTTCACCATAACAATCAGTATGCCCGCAGATCACCCGACGGCAGTCCTGTATTTTTTTTTTTATAGTAACGTTTTTGCTACCGTCAAAAGTGTTCCCCATTGTTTTTCTGCGACAATCTTAACTCTTCGATGCGATAGATGGAAACACCTTAAAAGACAGATTTTGCTACATATCAGAATAATGGACCATTACTTTCATTACCGCCATAACTGTGTCTTACAATTTTGCAATTTTCAAAATTTTTCTCCGAGAATGTTGGACATGATACAGATTCAGAACCTAAGAGGTACCACAAGTGCTCCGCTAGACTACTAAGAAACGAAACTTGGTTGCATGCTTACCTTTGGCAAGGACGGTACATGTGACGCTGCTACTTCAGCAGCGCTTCACCTGGGGCACACATCAGCCCACATATAAAAAAAAACAGAAGGGGAACTTAGGCTCTACCTTAAGGATATGACGCGATAGCGTTAATGGGTTAATGTTCATTCATGCGGAATTGGTCATTATCGACGTTACATTCGTAGATCGCTGGGAGTTCTATACCACTCCTGACGCAGTGGTGTAGCTATTAAGCGATTCGCCACTGCCCTGCGATGGCTGGGCTGCTGCTGGCGGGGCTTGGGAGACTCGAATTGCTCTTTCCGAGCAACCTGTCACGACCAATCACTGATTTAACCACCACTTGCTGCAGTGGGTCAGTTCGCTCACAGTCCGGTGTGCAAGCCGTGATGATGCGACAAGGTCATGTGACCTAGGTGACCCGTGCACCTAGGTTGGCGGAGCCTCCGATTTCTACGGCTGCTAGGCTTCAACGGTCGCCAACGCCGACACTGCACTTTTTTTTTTTCGACGAGGGGGGCTACTAACACTGTCGCGTTAAAGTTGGATACAACTCAAGAACGAAGCAGCTAATGCTCCTCAAAGGAGGACCTCCAGGCTTCGTACAACCTGCTAAAAGTGGACCAAGGCCGTACTCTGGCTGGCCTGGAAAATACTTTCCTCGGCAATGCAGAAGAAGACGGAAGTTATTGTTGCCACGCGGGTACTACCGAATCAACACCGCTTATCCCAGAAAGAGTCCTCGAGCAGCTATCAATGGAACAATGCCAGCAAAACCAAGAGTAACAGCTAGCTTCGCATATGCCGGGTCCTTTCTTCCGCGTTACGTGAGTGAGGTGTCTTGGTTGTTCTTTCAGCATGTCCTCTGAGACAAGGTCAGGAACCTCGCTAGAACACGTCTTCTTTGCAATGTATGTGCTTCAGCTATCGCCCCGTTTCTCCTCCTCACAGTTCGCCCGCACACTGCATGTTGCCAGTGGCTGCCCCCCCCCCCCCCCCTTTCTTTACTTCTTTCCCTCCTTCACTTGGGTTTCTCGATTCCACGCTTGGCCAGCCCCGTGGAACAGCGCGGCCAAATTAATTTTCGCCTACGGAGCGCCGCCCGATCCCTCTCTCCTATATCTTTCGCCGGCGCTCGCCGCTAGGGGGACGCCCACGGGCAACAGCTATAGAGGGAACCAGCCCGGAACCTCTGTACCATACACAAACAAATAAACACACACACACACACGTGTGTGTGTGTGTGTGTGTGTGTGTGTGTGTGTGTGTGTGTGTGTGTGTGTGTGTGTGTGTGTGTGTGTGTGTGTGTGTGTGTGTGTGTGTGTGTGTGTGTGTGTGTGTGTGTGTGTGTGTGTGTGTGTGTGTGTGTGTGTGCGTGCGCGCGCGCGAGGGCCATGTGCCGAACGGGCGACGTCCTTTTCTGTTTCGTGAGGCACGTCGCTGCAGCCAGGAGGAACAATGCAGCCGTTAACTTGCACCTCGCTCGCTGCAAGGTCCGCCGCCGTCTTCCGACGAGTAGATAACAATTAAACTCGAAACGTTCTGCCTGGCTGGCGATGCGGCGAGGAGCGCTGCCGCATAGCCTCGTGTATCGCTCACGGTCCGGTCGCCAGGAAGACGCCTTTGGGGACACCACACGAGCCGACGACAGTCGCGAGGGGCCTTCGTATATCGCGTCCGACCGGATCCGGGACTGGCGAGAGACGCCGCGGGGTGTTGCAGCCGGCGGTATAGGCGAATTTTGTAACAAAATAAGGCCTCAAACAGCGTTGCTGTGTGTTCACCGCGTTCTCTACTTTGTTAGTGCATGCCGGTGGAGAAGCAATAATTGCATTCTTAGATAGTAGAAATGAAGTAATGTTAATCGAGGTGCTAATAAGCTATAATTAGTGGTTGGTGCCTTGGGTATTTGTTTCCTTGAATATTAGGCGTACTCTTTTTTTCGGTGTTCATTTCATAACGCAGTTCTCGGTTTCTTTCTTCATTTTAATTTTTTTAATTGTTTTTTTTGGGGGGTAGGGAAGGAAATGGCGCAGTGTCTGTCTCATATACCGTTGGACACCTGAACCGCGCCGTAAGGGAAGGGATAGAGGGACTGAAAGAAGAAAGGAAGAGAGAGGTGCCGTAGTGGAGGGCTCCGTAATAATATCGACCACCTGCGGATCTTTAACGTGCACTGACATCGCACAGACAGTTGAATTAGTTTCTTTTAGAACGTTACAATGTGATGTTCTTGTGTGGTTAAAAGTCGCTTAAAGGTAATCTTGACCTGTTTACATATCCAGAAATTCTGCCCAAAAGCATTTTTCAACGGGAAATAGTTTGTGAGCACATTTTTTTTTTCATATATTATAACATTTCACTATAGCGAACAATATATCCGCAGATCTCCCCTCGGCAGGCATGCATTTTTTTTTCCTAATAATGCTTCCGCTGTCATCAGAAATGTTCCCTGTCGGTTTCCAATAGCAGCTTTAACTGCTCGATGCGAGCGATGGGAAAACTTTATAAGATTTTGCTATGCATCGGAAGAATGGACCACTGCCTTCATGAAAGTAGCTTACCATAGCCCAATATAACAACTTTTTATCCTAGTATCATGTACTTGCCAGCACGAGTAGTATATTTACAAGTAATTAACGCAAAAATAGGAAATGCTATCGGCAACAAAAATAAAGGTAGAGTTACTCAAATGAGGAGCAGTCCGAAAAAACGCGTCTAATATTTAAAAACTGGTTTATGTGGTTTAACGTCCCAACGGGACTCAAGCTATGAGGGGTGTCGTAGTGAAGGGCTCCGGAAATTTCGACCACCTGGTGGGGTTCTTTAACGTGCACTGACACACGGGCACAGTACACGGGCCTCTAGAATTTCGTCTCTATCGGAATTCTACCTCACACGGCAGGGATCGAACCCGCGTCTTTCGGGCCAGCAGCCGAGCGCCAAAACCAGTGAGCCACCGCGGCGGCTTCAAGAACTGGTTTGTCATTTTTTGAATTGAGTTTGAGCTCAGGCGTGAGACGTGGCCTCCGTGTTAATTAAGGCAGCAATCTAACTGCCGCTGAATCTTCGCGCGTTATCCACGTGACACTTTACCGCGGTGGTTGTGCAGCTTCACGTCTGTGTCCTTATACGTATACAGTGGAGAAACGTATACACAGCCCCGTTAACTGCCCTTACCGGGTGCTGACAGCGAACAAATTGCGTTTCACCAGCAGGCGGCGTGGATGTGGAGCCTCTTGGATTGCGGAGGCGTGTAAGGCAGCGGAACAATTCCTCGAAGTGTAAAACTTTCCTAATATCACGATATACCACGGCCTCACCACGCCCATGTCTTCCGTGCTTAGTTCATTTTTTTTCCTTTGATTGAGTTTAACTGCAGGTCACAGGCCGTCTAGCTGCGGCGTGCATGTCAACGACACTGACTTGTGTTCGGGTAAAACCGAATATCGAAAAATTCAATTCGGCGTATAGTTTTATTCGAAATGACCAGCGCGGAAACAGACGGGGACACGAGAAGAAGAAACACTGACGACAGGACGGGCGCTGACTAACAACTCTTTATTTTCGAGGAATACCCAGCACAATATATGCCATAAAACCACGTGACAGTCAGGGGGCCAAAGAATACAACCCAATCCACAGTCGTCAAGGGGCGGCCAACACATGTATGAACCAGAATGAAAAAAAACCACAAAAAAATGAAAAAGGGCGTGAAGCTTTATGAAGTGCACGTATCAAAAAGCACTTTAACCAGCAAAAAACCAAGGAAAACACACGTGCCAAACAACATTGTGGCCAAAGGGCGGTGCCAAGAACACTTTAACAGCAACAACGAGCGAGCCTAAAAGAGCCCAAGCAAGCGAATCAAAAGCAGAGTCAGAAATCTAAAATCAGATAAAACGTCATACAACCCTACGGATGCCACAAAAACTAGAAACAAACGAATATAACCTAAAAAGGGGCAAAAAAAACTGGTCAACGCCAAGAAGGTAAGAGGTAAAAAAACAGTCTACATGTAAAACACAATTTGAACGATTACAACTTATGAGCCGCACCAAAAGCCATCCATTCATCCATCCGTCCGTCCGTCCGTCCATCCATCCGTCCATCCATCCGTCCGTCCGTCCGTCCGTCCGTCCGTCCGTCCGTCCATCCGTCCGTCCGTCCGTCCATCCATCCATCCATCCAACGTCGATGTAGATGCAGGCCCAGTCACTATCCCTAAAGCCCCAGGGTTTAGAGAAAGCAAAGGTTATAGAGAGTTTTAGTTTCACGTACGTAGAGGCTTCACGTACGTAGAGCGCTTACGGGTGACCAGTGCGCATGCGCAGAACGTAAAGGGTATGAGCGAGTCTCACGTGCGTACGTGAGATTCGGATTTTTACGTTGCGGTCTTTGCGTTGCTTGCGTACGTAGCGTTGACAAACATGGCGGCACCCTGCCCGCCGCTTCACGGCGATAACAGCTTCGTCGCTAATCCTTCGAGGCGATATGGTGTTCTAAACTGCTGTATTCGCCTTCGATTTGCCCATTCTTACCCTCGCATAAGGTTTCAAGCGACAAATAGCTTTTGTTTTTCAGACAGAAGGGAGATTTTTCAGCTGCTAAGCCTGACGAAGTAGCGTTGGTCGTCGTCATAGCAACGGTCTCGCTATGAATGGCTTCGCTTAATGACTTGTCTTGGATGATTTTGGCTACAACCAGTGTCTGTGTTTCTTAGTAGATGGCGCTAGGCGTAACGCGCGGCGTGTTTCGCGTACGTGTAACTATAAGGGTTTCAAACCACCTGCGTGCAGGCTACGTAGACTTCTCACGTTTGCGTACGTGAACCCTCTACGTACGTGAATCTAAAGCTCTCTAATGTGAATGAATCTTCGCCAGACGTGAGCAAAGAAGGAGAGCAGTGACGCCAGGTTACAAATTTAGTGTAGCGCCCTCTCTTGGGTGGCGCCAGGAACCCGCATAGCGCGCGCCACCCGGCGAAGAAAATATAAACGGCACCTGGCCGTGGCTCGTGCAGCCACGGCTCGCAGTTCTGTTCCGGTGTCGGTTCGCAGCAGCTGTCTTGTTCCTTCGCTCCCGAGGCGTTAAGCCTGCAACTGGTGACCTATAGACGAGCAATGACCGATACCGCGCTGCAGCATCCACTGAACAAAACTCACGTCCGCAGGACGTCTCGTTACTGCTGGTTCGCTTCCCACCTTTCTGGCCCTAGAGCCCGCAAGTTTGGTTCCACCGGATCGAGGCGCACTTTTGCCTTTCCCGCATCAGCTCGGAGACGACGCGCTACTACCATGTCGCCCCGAGCCTTCCTCCTCACGTTGCCGGCGAGCTCTCCGACGCTCTCTGCGCCCCCATGGACGCTACACCATATCAACCCCTGAAAACCAAGGTGCTGGAGAGATTTATGCCGTCGGAACGCACCCGCCTCCATCCGGCGCATTAGAATTAAAAATTGGCAAAATGTTATAGCCAATAAATTTCTATTTAAAGGAAAATGGCGAATGTCTATTTTCTAGATAATATCGTTTGCTTACAGATTTATTAGACAAAAATATAACGAAAGAGAAATACCAAGCATGGCGGCACCTACCACCACCTCATTTCAAATGGGATGCTCCTAACAACATCCATCCATCCAGTGAGTTATGGGTGTCAAAGGGCATGGATTCGGGTCACACTCATCATACTGTAATCCTGAGGAATATGTCTGACAGAGTTTCCACACGTGGCATAGTCACGTGATTGCGCGAATCATTAGCGACTGCACGCGACCTAGCACCGTGTTGAAGAGTCTTCCAAAACGTCCTGCTCTTATGTCTCTTGCATCATACGTCTAGGCAGATTGCAAGCCGAGCTGGGGTGTGTGTCTGATGTAAGAGCTCCTCTTTTCAAGCAGTCGTGAGATCCCCTTGGATCTGCAGATCCACTTTGGTATCCGCCAAATTTTCTTTGTTTCATCCTCTTGCTTCAGCATCGCCTTCTTTGTTATATCCGATACAGCTTTTGAAACATGCGAGTACAGAATAAATCCCAGAAGTTCGTACGTAAGAGAACAGACTTCTCTACTGGATTTAACGGACATGACGTCAACTTCCACTAAGAACAACCAAGGCGCGCAGAAAGTTTCTTCGCTTTTGTTCACGTGCCGTACTTCTACACTAAATCTTTTTTCTTCTTTTGATGTTCTTCGAATGCACTATATTTGCATTTGAATATGCTACAGGTTTAGCTATTTGGCCCAAGCAGGAACGGATAGAAAAGTAATAAGGATTAAAAACTAACTATACTTCACCTTACATACTGATCCGGAGTACCTGGGTTCGAACCCGACCGCGGCGGCTGCCTTTTTATGGAGCAAAAACGCTAAGGCGCCCGTGTGCTGTGCGATGTCAGTGCGCGTTAAAGATCCCCAGGTGGTCGAAATTATTCCGGAGCCCTCCACTACGATACCTCTTTCTTCCTTTCTTCTTTCACTCCCTCCTTTATCCCTTCCCTTACGGCGCGGTTCAAGTGTCCAACGATACGTGAGACAGATACTGCGCCATTTCCTTTCCGTAAAAACCAATTATTATTATTACTCCACCATACACCGTTGCGAAGGCTGCGGCGAACTGACTCGTTCAAAATGCCGTGCACTTCAAAACGCGTACCTCCGTGCTCTCACCTCGCGATTGGTAGCTCCATCCCACGGAAGGAAAGAGCATCAGTGCCCCGCTACTGCGCGCAGCAGATTCGCCGGACGCCATGTTTAGGAATGGGGACGCACCACTTCACCACTTCAGTGCTCTGTTAGTGAGGAATTTCTCTGCAAGCTTAATCAGCGAATTAAACACTCGCTGTACTTTAAAAAAAAAACGCCGTGAACTACCTTTTCAATTACTGCGACAACTGTTTGAAAAATAGTCACAACACTGCTGAAATATTTGAGCGTCTATCTAGTACCTTCTTTGGCCCTGATTCGACGAGAGAGCTCTACCTTCCACAGTGCTGCAAACAACTAGTCACATCAAGTATAGTCGCAAGTTATTTTTGGAAAGCGTCGTTAGCGCAGTTAGCGTCGTTGCTACGGTCCCTAACGTCTCCAGCGCGGCTGTCCTTTCCAAGAGCGCACCGCATGTTTAAAAAAGTTAATAATTTGGTTTTTGGGGAAAGGAAATGGCGCAGTATCTGTCTCATATATTGTTGGACACCTGAACCGAGCCGTAAGGTAAGGGATAAAGGAGGGAGTGGAAGAGGAAAGGAAGAAAGAGGTGCCGTAGTGGAGGGCTCCGGATTAATTTCGACCACCTGGGGATCTTTAACGTGCACTGACATCGCACAGCACACGGGCGCCTTAGCGTTTTGCCTCCATAAAAACGCAGCCGCCGCAGTCGGGTTCGAACCCGGGAACTCCAGATCAGTAGCCGAGCGCTTTAACCACTGAGCCACTGCGGCGGGTATTTAAAAAAGTTGCGATGTGCTTTCGCGAACGCCACAAAGAAAACGCTTCCTCTGCGTGGGGAAGCAAACAAAACTGCGTCTACTCGTCGTACGCATATGCGACGTCTTAGCGCGAGAAGCACGAAGCTGTGGCGCCGACGTGCTCTAAACAAACCCTTCCTGCTCATTACGTTAACACCCAGTAATATATCCAACTAATGGTGCCCCTCCTTTGTTCCCCTCGTATGTTCTCAGCGAGCAGGAGTCGCGCTGTCAACGTTATCAGCCTGGGAACGTCGACTCCAGTCGGCGCTAGCGAACGCGGTCTCTGCCGAGCGAACATTGGACCGCGCGGCTTTTCACGTCAGCTTCGTTTGCCGTGCAAAGAATGGGTTGTACCACCAGCAAACCCGCAGAGGTCGGAAGAGTTGTCCGCTCTGTAATTGCTCATAATGCGTACAAACTGTGTCGAAACAACCGTACAGGCCAGGAAGGTATTGCAGTATACTCCGTGGGGCAGTTTGCAACTAGACTTGTCGGTTTGGGGTGAGGATGAGGAGGAAGGGTGGGGGAGAGGTGAAGCGTGTCCACTGCTCTTGGCAGCAGTAAGATGCAAACAAGGCGGTCTGCTATTAACGCGATAGCGTTCAGGAGCTCTTGTCGCTGAAAACCTGGCGCCTTCGTCGGCGTCGTTGACCGTGTGAGCGAAAAATACACGAAAAATATTCACTTTTTTCATTTACTTAAGCATCTTACTCATCTTTCACTCCATAGTTTTTATGCCCTGAGGCAATAAACATCGCTTCAAAAAAAAATATTCAGAGAAGCAACGTGGAAGGCAGGCGGGCCACCTAGGTCACGTGACCTTGCGGCGTCATCACAACCTGCCCACCGAATGAGACTTCCTCGTCGGACTAACAGGTTAACAAGCTAGCGCCTCCTGAGTGGCCCGTCCATGTCTGGCGTTGACGACACTCCCCCCCCCCCCCCCCCCCCCCCCGGCTCTTCCTAATCTAGCACGCACAAGAAAGGCCGACATTCCCCGAACCATACGCAGCCAGTTAAAACGAAGCAGGTCCTCCGCGGGCCGATTTCCACATGTGACCATTCGCTGCTACACCGGCTTGGCCGTAAAATGGAGAAAGCAATCGGTCTCCACAGTGGCAACAAGTAGCAACAAGTGGCGATGTTTTCTCCTTTTTCTTCTCAAGGAGAGACAGAGAGCGAAAAAAAAAAATAGTTGAGAAAGAAAGAAAAAAACGAAAGGATGGGTGCTCTTTGTTCCACCCAGGTTTCCGAACCTCCGTCGTCTTCTCCCTGAAACCGGAGACTTCTCGGGACCGCCGGTCTCCCTCAGCGGCGGCGGGGACCGGAGAAAAATTGGGCGACCTCAGTGCTTTCCAGACTGCCGGTGCTACCTACCACACGCACAAAACTACAGCACCACGACGACCGGGTCGAGGCGAGCGGCGCGTAAAATGTAGAGGGAAAGGAAAGCCTTCCGAGGAAGAGAAGGAGGCTTCGCAAAAGAAAAAAAAGGGGGGAGAGGACAAACGGCGAAAGAGAGCGATAGATGGACCAGCGAGAAGAGGAAGACGCGGGCTGGGAGGAGAGAAAAGTGCCTGCCAATACTACGCCCCTTCTCTGCACTCCTCGCCAGCTGGTCTTCTTTGCGACGACGACGACGCGTGTGGGTTTTTGAGTTTCTCCTTTCCTCCTCACTTTATTTTTTCCTCCTTTGCCCGTTGTGAAGCCGCACCCTCGCTCGCGTCTTATTGCTCTCGCCGCCGACGCCACGGCCATGTTTTCTGCACTGCAGCGCTGTCTTCATGTTCCTCCTCTCTCAACACATGCACACACAAATTGAGTGAGAGATGGGAGAAGAGGAAGAGAAAGAGAGAGGGGAAGAAACAAACGCACGCGCGCAGTGCCGGTCAGCATGCACACACGGTCGCTCGCGAAAAAGCGGCGACGCTTTCCCCCTCTCCCCCCCCCCCCCCCCCCCCTTCAACAACACCCCAAGCCGCGGCGGGCCGGTCCCGTCTAGCGACCAACACCTCCCCTTTCCCCCACCCCTCTCTGAAAGCCTCCCCGCGAGCGAGGAAGTCGGCTCATTCAGGACTCCGACGTCGCCGGAGGTGCACGCCGGGATCTGAGGGGGACGTTCGTCTAGGCCGGGCGGCTTCTTTTCTGCGCACGTGGTGTAGTGTACGGAACGCCGCGGAGACGCCGCTCGCTCCCTTGTCGGCCGTCGTCCCATCAGCGGCGCGATTCTAGTCCGGCCGCGTTGGTCTCGCGACGTTCGATTGATCGGGTGACTGGCACGTGCAGCTGGCCGAGCACGGACGCCATCTCTGGATTTGTGCATCGGTTTCGCGGACGCTGTTGAACCTCGCTACCGCCTACTTGTGTCACCGAAGACAACGGGATTCCTGAACTTGCCTCTGTTCGCGCTCGTGAACTGACTTCGGTGTTTGCGTGCGCAGAACAGGTGTGTTGTTGCACCCGCGCAGGCGTGTCCTGAATCGTGTCATCGTCGTTCGTTGCACTGTCAACAACGGTTCGACACTTTTCTGTGAGCCAGTCGTGATGACTTCTTCGGCCCGGACGACGATGCTGATGACGATGCTGTCATCGCTGCGACTAGCTCTGCTACAGCTGATCCTCTTCGCATTGCACGAAGGTGAGTCTGTTTTGTTCGTTTCGATTTTGTGAATGGAAAGGAAATGGCGCAGTATCTGTCTCACATATCTCGGCGGACACCTGAACCGCGCCGTAAGGGAAGCGATAAAGGAGGGACTGAAAGAAGAAAGGCAGAAAGAGGTGCCGTAGTGGAGGGCTCCGGAATGATTTCGACCACCTGGAGATCTTTAACGTGCACTGACATCGCACAGAACACGGGCGCCTGAGCGTTTCGCCTCCATCGAAACGCGGCTATTTTGTTCGTTTCG
>NC_135507.1:73802623-73834419 GCF_052857255.1 Amblyomma americanum
TGAAAGAAGAAAGGAAGAAAGAGGTGCCGTAGTGGAGGTCTCCGGAATAATTTCGACCACCTGGGGATCTTGAACGTGCACTGACATCGCACGGAACACGGGCGCCTTAGCGTTTCGCCTCCATAGAAACGCGGCCTATTTTGTTCGTTTCGGTTTTGTGGCCGCGGTTTCGTACTGCTGCTGATAAATTTCGAAATAGACTTCTTGGTAAGACGTTCGAGGTAGCGTTTGGTACTGGGGACAGCTTTGACAGAGCGCGGAATACTCTCAGTATTAGTGTTCCGTGTGTGGAGAGTTAATTATTATTGCTATCAGAGTACCAGCAGTGATATAGCTTAGATTTCGGCAGCAATGGCTCGGAAACAGTCGGCTTTAAACCAACAACTGGGGCCATCGACCTTCAGGAACGTTGTCGGCATCGTTATCTACGAACAAACCGCACCATTCCTTTCACTATGTATCCAGGATACACTTGACCGAAGTTAGCTGAAATGACCCAGCTGCCTCGTAAAGGCACTGCCCCGAGTGACAGCCGAGGAGAGAGATTTCTGGAAGTTAATTCATGATCCCTGATAAATAAATAGAACTCAGCTGTAGCTTGAGACGGTTAAACTTTACTTTGCCAAAACGAAATTCTTGTTTAAATAGTTGGCAAACTGCCACTTCGGAGACTCGTCAAACAAGTCATCACAGGGGCTTGCATTATTCTCATTCTTTCTTCAGTTCAATTAGCCCAGAATGCAAACGACACATTCCGTCACTTTGCTTGAGTCGCAAAGGCAACAGCAAGGTGGTGCGACATCTACGAAATCTAGTCCTGCATAAGTTCTCAATGAAGGGATAGAAAAAGAGGGTGATGCGAAGAGTTCCTATTGGTTTCACTTCTACGAACAAGGAAACACAACGTCCCTTGAAACTATTTCTCCGGGATAATTTCGACCACCTGGGGATCTTTAACGTGCACTGACATGGCACAGCACACGGGCGCCTTACCGTTTTGCCTCCATAAAAAAGGCAGTCGGTCGAAATTATTCCGGAGCCTTCCACTACTGCACCCCTTTCGTCTTTTCTTCTTTTCTTCTTTGACTCCCTCCTCTATCTCTTTCCTTACGGCATGGTTCAGGTGTCCAACGATGTATGAGACAGATACTGCGCCATTTCCTTTCCCCCAAAACCAATTATTATTATTATTCCAAAACCGAAACATTTATGTGTCCCCAGGTTGTGTTTTTTTATAATGAATGTACCGTAGTTCTCTCTTGCTCATAGGCTGCCATCAACGGAGCGTAGAAACTAGGCCACCCATCGGTACGCTGCGCAAATAAGCCCAGTGTAAACGGGGGGGGGGGGGGGGCATACACACAGAGCCAAGTGACTCCTCATCTCATCCCCATGTGTGTTTGCGCCATCCTTGTGTCGTTTATTTCAGGCAGCTTACCTTTAAGAAAAACGCACTGCTCTGTCAGCATTCGACTTTCCCGCAGGCAAGAGAGACGTCTTTGCCTTGCCCGCGGCGTGACCTGCGAGTCGCCGACTGACCACATGGGAGCGCGCCTTTGTACTCTGAGCTGCGTTTTCTTTCCGAGTATGCCGCGAAGAAGCGAAACTTTCCTCTTGACTTCCTTCCCCGTTCGTCTGCGCGGGAAAAACTTCCATACCACCTCGCATCTAAAGAATTTCTTGACTCAGACGCGGATAGCGCCCGAAGGTCCGGCATTTCAACACTCGCCACACCGCCGCGTCTCGTTTTTCTAAGCAGCGACTTGGACAATCCCGCGTTTCGTCCGGCTTGCCTTTTTTTTTTTTTTTGTCTCCTCGCCCCCTCTCTCGTCGGCCAGTTCAACTCACATTCCTGGAGCGCATACATCACCCAATCAGCCTGCCGGGGCTGACGCAACGCGGCGCCACCGAATAGCACGCGAGCGCCGTAGCTTTCTGAATGAATCGGCCGTGTACACCTCACATGCCTCTGACTGCCGGTTTTCTCTTCTATGATTCGCTCAGCCCTCACAACGACGCCGCTTTCCGGTGATGTTGAATGGCAAAGACAAAAACGAGGCGTGTGCCGTGTTGCGTGGGGAGAGGAGCAGCTTGGAAGGCACGGCTGACTTGACCCTCCTCGTTGACCTTTCACCCTTGCTTCCCACGGACCGGCATCTCGCGTGTCGCCCGCCGGGAATTCCGACCGACACGCATTGGCGCAACCGCCTTGCTTCCGAGGGGCTGGCGCCGGCGATTAGCGGAGTTAGGATGATTGAGATGTGGGCTCTTCGCGCTGCTGGAATCATTCCAGAAGCATTCCACGCGAGGCCTGTTTTGTATCGCCGCCTACGATTGCGATATGTCGGACGCATGTCCATTTTCCCCCGCCACGGTGGATCAGTGGTGTGCTTTACGATGTCAGCGAAAAGATCCAGAGGTGTTTTAAAATATAATAAATTAATCTCAAGCTCTTCACTGCGGCGTCCCATAGTTCATGTGTCTCTCTTTGGCTTTTAAACCTTACCTGTCATAGCATGTTGATTTGAGTTTTGCCCATTTCGGACGATTTCTAAGTGCGTATCCTTCGATGCACTCGGTTCCACCCTGGACAGTTTCCGCCATGGTGTGCGCCGTTGAATGAAAGGCCAACTCACCAATGACGCCCTTCTCGTCCGAAACAAACTAAAACGAGATGGAGCCACTAGCAGCGATTGCGTTCTTTCTATCTCACCAAGGGCGTTTGCCCTTTAGGGCAGTTGACACATCGTGTTGGGAATGGAATTTTGCTGAACGGAAACTAAGCGTACGTTTTTCTTCGTGATCCCCTGATTCTTAGAAGAGTGTTTCCCGTCGATACTCCTGCCTTCGCCTCCACTGATCCGAGGGTGTCCGTTAATCCGCCCACTAATCCGCAGTAATCTACAGCTTCGCAGCAGTAGTCTTTGGGCGAGTCTACCGAAAGCGCGCTGCATCACCGCCCTAACCCATTTCTCTCGCTGTTGGCTAGCCTCCTCCCCGGGTAAGTACTGGCTTGGGGCGTGGGCCCCCAGCCGTCAGCGATTAGTGGTCACCGAGGCAAGCGGTCGCCGGGGCGAAGTGTCGCCGACGCCGCCTTGCTATTTTGCGCGCGCGGGGCGAGAGATCGCTGGGAAGGCCGTCGGCAACGGCCAGACAGGTCGCTTGCCTTTGCCTCCAGCCTCCGGGGGTAAAATATATATATACATAGAATAAAAAATACGCCGCCGCCAAGAGAAGGGAGAAAGAAACACGTTTCGGGCCGGCGCGATGCGTGTTTGTACACGTTGCGGCCGAGTCTTCGGGCGTACGTAGTACTCTCGATCGGGGGCATGTGTGTCGCGACTGCGCCTGGCGCAATGTTGTGCGGTATTGCAATTATTGGAACGTCTGCTGATGAAGCGGCCCGCCGAGGGCGTGGATAATGGATTACGACTACGCCTGGGTTCTTTTGTCGTGCCAAGCGTATTATACCGATTTATATGTAACGCAGTGTAGGCCTGTGAATAGCTGTTTTTGGCTGCTACGGTTGTACACTCACGCTGAAGGTCACAGGAGGAAAACAGCACTTATTTCTCGCCAAACGCGGCAGAGAAAAACACTGACGCCGTGGTTAACGTAACGTAACGCGGAATTCAGCTACAGCGCACGACTGGAATGTATGGTGGGATTGCCAGTAGGAAACGTTTTTTGCAACCAGAGGGGCAAGCCCGACGGTGGTGTTGCGAGGTCGTTGCAGAGCGACGGATAGTCAGAATATCAAGTGGTTGCGGAATTGCTCGCCTGATGCCTTCGTGGTACCTTCGCATTTAACTTACATTCGCGTTTAGCTTGTCTCCGACGGCTGCTTGCTTCGGCGGTCTTGATGACGAAGAAACCCCCCCCCCCCCCCCTTCCTTCAGCAAACGCTTCGAGTGCAAGAGTTCAATGCCGAAACGTACCGTATTTGCACGATTATAACGCGCCATACATTGATTCTAACGTTTCTAATACGATTGTAACGCGCTATATTTTGCGACCAGAAATCGGAATAATCCACAGTTTCGTTTAGGTTCCTTAATCCGATTCTTACGCGCATGCACATTTGAATCCGTATATATATAAAAAAAAAGAACTGCGCGTTAGAGTCGCGCAAATAGGCTACTTCACTACTTCCTGAGAACACAATGTTTGATCAGTTCACTCAGAGTGACTCTAATATCCGGAAGACCGTAGGTGATGGGAGATGAGTTACAATGTCGAAAGGTAAAGGTTGATCGGCTGTTAGCTCAGTGCTCATTCGTATATTTCAGCGCCTATATTGTTAGTTTAGTCATTTTTGGCCTAATATCTACAAATAAATACTTTTTAGACTAGGAAACCATCCTGTCACCTACTGGATGTGTGACATAAAAGTGAATCGGAATTTCTAGGCGAAGAGCTTTCGCCCATGTCTTTTGAGCAGCAGGAGTATACGTACACCCTACACGGTACTTAGTGGCTTGGACATTTCTCCACGATGACGGAGGTGGTGGAAAACCCTGCTACGTAACTCGCCGTCGTGCTGCTGCACGAAGCGGCGAGAAATTCCTCCAGTTCCCGCTCACCTTCAGCGAGGGTCACGCGTTTCACCCGCGCAAAGCGCAGAACACATGACCAACCGACGCGCTATGAGCCGCCGCCGGCGGCGATGTATTTGCATGCGCTTTGCGGCCACTCTCGCGCCGTGACTGAGTCACCCGACTCACGCCACTGGGCTGACGCTCTGGTTGGGTCCGAACTGAACGCGGTTGACGTCAGACGCGTCACCCACTGCAGAGTCTCTCTCTTTAACGCGACAGCGTTAAAGGGCCCCGTTACGGAGAAAATCCGGCGCCGGCGTTGTGAGCGATAGATAGCGTGGCCTAGGCAGCCATTTCCGGAGAAGCAGCTTATAGGTGGGCTCCCTAGGTCGCGTGATTTTGTGGCGACATCACAACCTACCCACCAGATCGTGAGCAAACTAACCACCCTGGCAGGTTGGTGTTAAATAAATGGTTCATCGCGAGAGGTTGTCAGGAAGAGTAACTTGGGTCGCACAAGGCCAAACCGTTGGCAGCACCTGCCATCGTAGTAGAATGGCGCATCCCTTAACCGCTGCACCACTGCGCAAGAAGTAGTGTAGAGGACTCCCGGTCACGCATGAATGCAACGTTGGAAATGACCAATTCCGCGTATATGGACAATAGCTCATTAACGCTATCTGATCGTATCCTTAAGGCGGAGCTAAAGAGTTCCCCCTCCAATTTTCTTTTTTTCTCGTTCTCTCTTTCTTGCATTTCCTTAATTCCTGCACCCCGCGTGCAATATACTCGGAACGAACGAGTGTTAACGTTTTTTCCCTACGCCGAACCACGAGCTAAAACTACAGCTAACACAAGGAACACGGTGAAGAAAAAAAAAACACGCAGCGGCGACATTCCTGGAGAGGACGATGAAAGCAAGGCCGAGACACAAAGGATAAGACCAAGCACACCTTGCCTTAACCTGTCCAATCCGCCTGGGACATTCCCGGCGCATGCATGCGCCCAGAGCGCTTTACAATACAGCGCATCGCGCGGCTTCCACAGCGATGTAGCAGCGTCCTTCTTCCTGGAACTCCAGAACTCTGCTCGAGGAATGTGACGCGTGTAACGGTAGCTCGAAGAAACGCAACCTCTTGTCTCGCCCCGCAAAGCACCGCCAGCGAGTGCGCCTCACTGACGAGACGACGGGCGAGGACTCAACACCCTTCCCCAACGAAAGGCGGCATAGCATAGCGGGCAGTCCGTGCCCGCGTTTCTAATGAAGGCGTGACTAAACGCCGGGAAACACGCGGTAGCGGGTAGCGAGCGGCGGCAAGGCAGCGACGACGTCGTGGCCTCGCTAGGCGCGCATAGCAGCTGCGTGTATTAGTACTACAATGATCATCATAAACGCGCGCTTTTCCTACGGGATTGCGCGCGCCTATGAGCTTTACACGTGGGAGGAGCAGCAGCGGCTGCCGGGTTTGTCTTACTTCTTTCTTTTCTCTCTCTCTTCCTGGTGAGCTGGAAGACTGCTCACCAAGAAGAAGAAGAAACGGCGTGTCCGCGTTCCTGGCCGCGTGGGTTGTGCGGGGGCAATCCGTGCCATGGTCGCTGTTTCTGCGGCGAGAGATAAGCTGACGCCTTCCTGCTTTGCGACGGTTATTCGGGTTAGTCCTCAAGACGAGAAACCACACGGAGGCGATGATGACGCCTACGGGAACGTCCCGAGCGACGCAGAGAGAGTTCCCCTTTGGGCGGAAAGAAAAGAGAGACTCGCACGGAGATGCCTAATTACCTTATGTTTTGGCAATGGGATGGTTAGAGGCGCTGTTTACGCGTTCGCCGGAAGTCACGTCACTGGCCACCAGCCACTGCAGATTATTCGGCCTGATGACGTCACTTTCCTTCACCCAATGGGCGAGTTTTATGACCGACACGTCTTTTTTTCCTGGTAATGATTCTAAATACTATCACATTAAAACGGGCTAACTCTGGTAGCGGTGGTTAAAAAAAACGTTTCAAACTTCTTTCCGGCCATGACTGGTGACCGGTTTCGAACCAGACCGCTGCGGTTGCGTTTCGATGGAGGCAAAACGCTAAGGCGCCAGTGTGCTGTGCGATGTCAGTGCACGTTAAAGATTCCCAGGTGGTCGAAATTATTCCGGAGCCCTCCACTACGGCACCTCTCTCTTCCTTTCTTCTTTCACTCCCTCCTTTATCCCTTCCCTTACGACGCGGTTCAGGTGTCCAGCGATATGTGAGACAGATACTGCGCCATTTCCTTTCCCCAAAAACCAATTATTATTATTATTATTATGACTTCTGAGCGCTTGACGGCAAAGTGCACTGTTGGTGTGAGAACAATGAAGTCCCGTCCACGTAACTTCCTTCAATACACTGCAAACTGTTAGCGAACAGTTGGCGCACCTTTAAAACGTGAGCGATGAATTTCGAAATAAGGAGTCCAGTGCTCGCAGGTAGGACAGCATACTTTTCTGATGCAACCGTAACGTCGAAGGATGAACGAGACGGAAAGAACGTGCACACGAGCTAAGTAGGATATGAAACAAAGCAACGACGTTTGTGGAAGAAGTCCAAAGTTTCTATAGTTGAATAAAGCGGTCGAGAAACTTCAAACGGAATCCCCATTCATGAAGCACAATTCAGCCGGTATCATTCAAACAATATTTTTTTTTTTACGTAATATAGCCAGTGATCCGAGGGAGACGTCCTAACTACTTTAATTGTAACGTCAACAGAGCTTAATGGACACAATGCACGTAGAATACACTCACGGTATACGTATACGTAAGAATGAGCGCACCAAACGGCAGCGGTGACAGTTAAACGTATTCAACTTACTCGCGAACTGACCTGCCATGACGACACAGTTGCTCAGTTTGAGTCGTAAAGCATTGCAAAGCTTTTCTTTAAAAGCTGTCTTACTGTAGGCAGGCACGTAATAAAGCCTAAAGGACGGACAGCTTTTTCTTGTGAGATCAGGAGAATGCTGATTTCACAGAACTCTCTGCTCTTCGGTTTTGAAAACATTCGAATACGTATGAAAAATAAATAAATAACAGCCCTCGGGAAACACTGTGAACATGAACCCACTGACAACCTCCACGAACCTTGCGAAGCGAAAGGGGAAAAAGGCTGCGAGTTGGCCAGCAGGCTATTTGTCACTGGCCAAGCCACCCGCCGCGCGACACGCTTGCGCCGGCGGTTTCCCGCTAAGCGAGAGCGCACTAGGAAAACCCGCGCACGAAAATGCCCGGTGCGCGGAGGCGAGCCTGCTGACCGCACCCGCGCTGCATGCGTCTCGCTGATTTACGATTACCTCGAGCTCAACAAAGATCGCGCTACTGCGGGAACGCGCCATGTAGTGCGTGTTTGGCTTGCGAGTTTAACCAGCTACGTGGCGTTAGCTCTGATAGTTACACGGTAGCGATGCTCAATTGCCTCCTCACCAATTCTTCGAAAGCACTCTTGCAAGTGGCATTCTATGTTGCATAGGAGGTCGCCTAAGATCCGGCTTTTGGGAAGGCCCAGTTAATAAGAAGTTGAACGGCTATGCAGAAATAGATTGGGGGTTGGTCGTGTATAAATCTCGCCGTGCTGTCGTGTCTAGATTGTGTTTTTTTCTCGTATTTTTTTTTATTCCGCGGCGTTATATTCACACGCCGTGGAAGCCTGCTTTCTTTTATTCTGCGCACGTGGAGCACGTTATGACCGTAATTACCGCAGACGCCAGCTCTGCTGTTAAGTGCTTTTAAAAGGGCCGTCGTTGAATCAAAGCTTAATCCGAAGCATGAGTCGTGTGTGCTTGGCGTCCGGAAAGGCGAAAGCGATCGGCTATGCAAGCCGTTCATCGGTAGGTTCGGCGTTTGGCGCCCGAAAACGACTCGGTTCTTAACCAAACATAGGTGAAGTCACAAGACGAAAGTCACCAACACTCCGCAACACACGGCAACGGGAGTCGAAGAGAACGCCGCAACGGGCATATTCGTAACCAACGAGCAACAAGACGCTCGTGCAATACGCCGGCCGTCGCGGAAATGACCGCCTCGAGCGTGACGTCGCAGCGAACCGAAATATCCCCCTGTCCCTTCCCACGCCTTGTCACTTCGGCGAAACAGGGGGGCCGACAGGGGACGGAGAGATCTGTCGTCGAACTTTTTCTTCTTCACTCACTCACTCTTCGTCTCTCCAGACACCGACTCTTCCGCATAGCGCAATAGGCTGCTAGGGCTTCTAGCGGATGAGATCGGGCCGAGCAGACGTCGGACGGCGAGCGTCAGACGAACCGCGCCGCGTTCCGAAAACGCGCTCGCGATGATATTTCATCGGCCACACCGCATGCGAGCGCCGGGGTCAAGCGGGCGGGTCAAAGCAATCCCGCGAACGCGAGCCACGCCGCCAACCGCGTATCCCCCCCCCCCCCCCCCCCCCCCCCCCCCCCCCCCTTGAAGCGGGGAGCCTTTTTCTGCGCCGGCGGAGCTCGCCGCCGCTCCAAGGAAGGAGAGATGTTCGTCGGTTCCGCGTCGACTCACCGCCGATGGGAAAGCTCGGCTGGCCAAACCGGAACGCTATGCGCTCGGCTTCTGCCGCGTTTTCGCGAGCTCGCCTCCGCCGGCCCCAATAATGCAATGCGCGCGCTTGGCCGCGCCAGCCAACGGCGGGTAACGGTATCCGCGTGCGCCTTCATATACATAAATGCGCGCGCATTATATACATAAATGCTGGAGCCCGCCGGCGATGAGAAGGTGCGTGACCTTGCAGGAGCGTTATGCGGGGTACGACGGTTGTTCCGTGCTGTATCCGGTGCGCCAGCAGCTTAGGGGCCCTTCCGAAGTTCTTCCTTCTCAATTTGAGCTCTTTGTAGATTTTGCTCGACCTGGATAGCTGTTCCGAGTCTGTTCTTTTTTCTTTTTTTTTATTCGTGTTGGCATGCTCCAGTCGGGGCTTCCGCAACGCCCGGGCATCCGTCCGCACGTAATGTCGTTACGCATGCATTTTTGCGCCTGTTTCTTGTTTGGCACTAGGAGGACTACTTTTGGTACGCTGCATACTCTTTCTTGGTATGGCGGCGGAATTTGAAGCGCAATATGCAGACAGCACTGTACGCCTCCAGTCTCGGAAGTTAACGCAGGCATTCCGATGTACGGATTGCGGAGGCGCGTAGCCGGGGGTAATGCAAACGCGTTTTCTTTTTTATTTTTAGTTTGTTTTACCGCTGGATTCGCGTCAGCTCGATGCGGCGATAGGGCCGTATTTGTACAGCCGGCGTGCGGTTGAGGGCTGATCCGACCTGTCAATGTAATTACTTCAGCAAGCTGTAAATGTCGCGTGTATTATATACTACACGCTCTCGCCTTCGGAGAACTTGGAGCGCTGGCGATCCAGAACGAGCCGCTCTGCATGATCCAGAAGGTGAACCGTATACTTTTCACACAGCCTGTACACTGGAAGGTCATGCAGTATCATTTAATGGCAGACTGCGTGTCCGGCAAACATGCAACCTCCTTTCCGAACAGTTGCGCCTATGAGCAGCGAGTTGAACTTTTAAGTCAAAGAAACAAAAATTGCGCGTCGACTGAACTTACTGAAAGAGCCCCCTGACAAAGCTTTGTCATATATATATATATATATATATATATATATATATATATATATATATATATATATATATATATATATATATGTGTGTGTGTGTGTGTGTGTGTATCTTCGGATCGTGTATAGTTGGATCGTGCGCGGCTCTTTATGCACTGCGGGGAAACCAGCATCTCCACTATAGGTAGCGCAACGCGGATCCTGTTGAAATCGCGCTTGGAAATCTAAGTCATCAACGCGTGTGCCCGCCGCCGTTCATTTTATCTCATGCGATCGCGCTTAGCACACGGACATTTGCGAAAAAAAGCCAGCCAACCTGCTTAAAAAAATAAATAACAAGAAAACGAGCGATGGTGTAGTGACGCAGTTTTCAACTTTTTTTTTTTTTTTTGCTGAGCGCTGCAGAGCTGTAAACACCGGTGCTCGTTGGCAACAAGGTTTACCACCAAGTTTCCCGGCGGCGGCGTCCTTTGGTCCGAGCGAGTCCGTTTATGGCGCATTTCTCACGCGTCCTATACACAAGCGGCGCGAATGCGTCTATCCTGCACCATCGTGGAAAATGCGTTCCCGAGAAAAATCTCTGCTTGTATCTCTTCATCGGTATGGGGCAGCATAACACACGCGCATCGTTTTGAAACACACAGAAACACTGTATTATGTCTATCATCCGGCCAGCCTAAAAGAAAAGAACAAAAAATAGAAGAGAAAGGTTTTACAAAGACAGCGTTGTCATCCGCCGGCGCAAATGACGCTTCTCTACAGTCCGCGCTAGAAAGTGGGAAAAAAAAAGAAACTGCCCGCCTTTATAGATACACGTCGTTACGTCGTGTACGCACATACACGCGTACGCGTATATATAGACGCGGTCACGTCCTTTGATGTGGAGCTTTTTCCGGTGCGCTCGCTACACGCCTTTCGGTTTCGGCGCACGACTCCGTCACGTCCCGTGCCTTTCTACCCCCGGCGGCATCGCATTCAGGAAGCCGGCACATTCCGTTTGCATGCCCCGCTATTCGGGGGGAGCAATGCACGGGGCGAGGACGGTGAGATGAGGGGGAAAGATGCCGAGCTCTCTCATACATCGTGACACGCGTTATACACATCGTTCGCGGCCGCCTGGCCGTCACGTAACAGACATATCGCTCGCCCCGCGCACTCGTAATGGACCTCTGTGGCTGCATACTTCTGCACTTCTTCCGTTCATGCATCACTTGCGCTTGAGGGTGAAGGAGAAGAGGGGTGAAAGGGGAAGCTTCTCGCTGAACACGACGGAATGCGTGCACCGGCAACCGCGCATCGCTCTATCTGTATATAGTTTGGTCCGGTGAATTGACGAAGTGAGAGCGTTGTCAATTTTGCCGTTCATGCCCGTTGCCAGTGTCCTTGAGTTGGGGATGCATCGAGAAACCGAGAAACCCCTCACGCGTACAGGTAAGGATTGACTGATTTTCCGCCGCGGTGACTCAGTGGTTATGGCACTCGACTGCTGAACCTAAAGACGCGGGTTCGATCCCCGGCCGCGGCGGTTGAATTTCGATGGAGGCGAAATTCTAGAGGCCCGTGTGCTGTGCGATGTCAGTGCACGTAAAAGAACCCCAGGTGGTCGAAATTTCTGGAGCCCTTCACTACGGCGCCCCTAATAGCCTGAGTCGCTTTTTTGACCTTAATCCCCATAAATAAAATCAAATCAAAAATAATGGCTGAGGTGGTCAGCTGTCTGGAAACCCGGTGTGCCGGTTATTTGTCGCCACAGAGATGCATCTTATATATATATATCTGGAATTCCGCGACCGGCCTTTGAGATATTGCCTCAGGGTGTAGCTAACAAAGCGCCATCCCATGGACTTTTTTTTTTTTCGGCTTATAGGATACCCAACAGATTTCCGTGAGTTTTCCGGGCTTTCGTCACTGTTTTGCATGTTTTTTTTCCACACGCTCTGTACAGTCTTCCTCACGTCTTCATTCGGTCCATACAGTTTTTCAGAAAATACTCTTCCATTCGGGTGGTACTGGTTTCAACATCTGTCCACGAGGTCCATACAGTAGCCTTTATGTTTCCGTACTGTGCGTAGAGATTGCCGTACGTCTGCATACGATACGTACAACTTTCCGCGCGCCTTCATTCGGCACACACGGTTTCTCCGTACTCTTGCGCACAGTCTTCTTACCTGCGCACTCTGGTCACCTCTCACTGAGCTCTGCAGGTGATCTGATTCTCCTCGTCGACACGGCAGTGCTGGTAGCGCGGCGCTCGCTCGGGCTATACCACCGGGCGGCGGACACAAAAGGATGAGAGCTGTCGGCCCCTCGCAAGAGCCGCACAAAGAAGCGGTCCCGCTAATGGAGGGCATAACGGCGCCCCCCGCAACCGCCGATCGCAGGGCACCGATAAGGCGGCAAGAAGAAGCCGCTGGCATTTGTAAACACAATGGCCGGCGCGTAGCGTGGACGCGATTGTCGCTGCATGCAGGGCGAAACAAATGGTGTTAAGAGAGCGCGCGCAGCTCGGTAGAATGCGAGCGTGCTGGCCGAGAGCACGTCGGTTGCGCGGGCTTCAGGTTCTCGAGGCACTTTGGGGCTCTGATTATGACCGCCCATAGTGCGGCTGTGTTTTGTACGGCTGTGAGTCGTGGAGCTATAGCTCTAGAGTGGAGGGACGTTGCTGGTCGCATGGAGACTGAGTTGCCCGCGTCGGAAAGCTGCATACTCAGTGTCGGGTGCATGTGACCTGTTAGAGAGATTTAGCACAGCGCAGACGCGTTACAACGTGGACGTGCACAGGACAAGTCGTGTGCACGTTGCGCAGTGGCATCTGCGCATGCGCAGCATGCACTCGTCTGGTCCGGTCTGCGTTCTCGTTTCAGTACGCCTGCGCTGTGCTAAAACTATCCACTCTTCCGGGTAACTTCCAAGTACAGAATTGCCCCTTGCCCAGAGGCCCGGAGTTTTCTGACCGGGCGGCGACGTTTCACTGTCGCCCATTTTGTTTTGTCTGGTTTGGACTTCGAACCCCAGGGGTCACGCCGGTCTCATGGTAGCGTGTTCCGACAGGCGTTATCCTGAAGAGTGCCGAACACGACGGGCCGCATTTAATCGACACCGACCATAACAAGGTTCTCACGCTGATAGCCTCCGGTTCGTGATAACGACGGAGGGCCGACCGCAGTGTTTCGCTACACCAGACGTTGCCGAGTGCTTTGTCTACAGACATGCGCTAAGATAACGAAAGTCAGACATAACTGCGAACTGGCGCAAAGACACGAGGACGAACACGCAGAGACAAAACAGACGCCATTATGCAATTAAGTCTCGTTACAACCAACTAAGCTCAAACAAACTAAAGTATTGTTACAACGAGCTGCTCAGTTCATTCGCCCGCGCGAACATTGTGCAATCATCGAAGCGCGCCAGGTTAATCTAATCTACTTCCTCCGCACTGTCTTGACAATCGACCGGTTGGTGAGAACGTCTTATGACCGGGCGGGCGGCCTTGGGGAGCGCGCAGGAGGCCGAGCGGTGCTCATAAACAAAGACCCGGAGTCCACCACCGATCGGGAGAAGTGTATGGGGGTGGCTGAACAGGGGGAAGGGGGTGGGGGGGGAAGAGATAACGCCCGCCTGGGAAAAGGCCACTGGAGCAGAAAGTTGTTGTCGGCGACAGCGATTCCAACCCGTTCGCAGCTCGCTCTGGACGCCCGGGTAGGGGGCGCTCCGCCCAGCTTTTTCCAGTGCTGTGCCGAGACAAAAAAAAAAAAATGCTACTACGATCGACAAAGAACGGAACGGGCAACGATAGCAAAAAAAATAAAAGGAAGAACGTCTCTATATGTCGCCCGTCTTGCAGCGAGCGCCTGTATCCGCCCGATCGTCGAATATGCAAGGGGTTCAGCGCTACGCGCGGGTCGCCCGATGTCCGCGGCGGAAACGGTCGAGACGTGTCGTCCGCCGCTCGCTACGGCGCATAACCCCCTCCCTCCCCCCCCCCCCCCCCCCCCAACCTTTCTCTCTGCTCCTGTTCTCCTCATCGCTTCGCCGTCCTTTTTTTTTTCTTTCTTGTGTTTAGAAGCTGCAAAATGTTCACGCCGCCTTGCGACGCTGGACGCGTGCGCAGAATACGAAGCACGGGGCTCGAATCATGTAAAAGTGATCAGAAAATGAGAGAAAGAAGGTGGCGGCGTGTCGGGATTCGTTGTTGTGCGGCGGCGATGGCAGTGGCGTCCGGGCAGTGTTTGTGGAGGGTATGTAATGACTGCTTGATGTGGATGGTTGGGGCGTCCCGCAGAGCAGCAGCGGAAACTCCGTGCTGCCGTCGCTTGTGTCTAAATTGTGGGACAAAAAAAGAACAAATAAAAAAACGCTTGGCTGTTTCATGCGCCTCTCTGTTGGGATATTGGCGAAACAATGCTATAGCCGTTCGTGCGAATCGCTGGGAATAACTAACAAACAGTGATTAAACTAGAAATAAACCGGCTTTCAGCGCTATCAGCACTGTAGTTAAAACCTTATTCCAAACCCTTAATTAAACGCTCCCTTAGACAAGTGCTGGAAGAAAAAAAAGGTCTAATTACCGCAGAGCATCTGCCGTTTGTACAGAGGGCTGCAATAATAACAACAACCTGGATCACAAAATGTTCTTAGTCACGACCGAAAGTGAGCAGTCCAGCAGCTTCAAAACCTGAGTGCCGATCCCAGGATAACTAACAAGTTCCTGACGTGGAGCTGAGGTTTTCAATCTTTAATCGCCCTAAACAGAAGCATGAGCGAGGAGCCATTTCAGATTAGCGGAATTATTCTAATGATCGGAGTGACGAAGCTCTCGGTATTCATCGCTGGGAGGTCGTATTTGAACTGACCACTTAGCAGAGACTCCCCTGCGTTTAGGGTCCCAACCGCGAAGCTTAATTACCAGCACTTGACTAAGCAGCAGAGTAATTGTTTTCTCATAAAGTGCAGCGTGCGCGGATAACGCACACAAGAGCGCATGCGCTGAACTCAAAGAGCGCTGACGCGTATTAGTCGTCTATCGCTGGCCGTTACGCTTTTCGTGATCGACGTCATCATCATCAACGTCCTCCTCGTTATCATCATAATCAGGCACGTTAAGATCTTACAGCAGGGCAAATGTGTGTCATTAGGACCGCAGTCTTCGCATGCGAGCTAATGATGGTACAACAACGCAAGTGTTCGAAGGCCGCCAATAGACGGCGAAAGGCGATCCGTCACCGTGATTCGGGCTCTTGACTAAGGCGTTCTCAACACATGGCCTCCTTCGGGTGGAAAGGCGGGCGACAGTCAAGCGACGCAGCCCAAGAGCAGGTACGACGTTACAAGCAGGCCTTTCAAGCGGGTGGAGGTCCCGGAGGTGGAGGTCGGTCGAGAGAGAGAGGGAGAGCATATGCGTGTCCCCTTATAAAACGCGAGCAACGGTGCGAGCGACAGCCGCGACCCCTCTCGTCGTCTCGCACGCGACGTGCCGCTGCACCCGACCGCCCTGACCCTCTTCAAATTAATTACGCACCTCTCCGGCCGGCAAAAAGGAAGTGGCCGTCTCTCCACCACCGCTGCTGCTGCAACGACAGCGGCTCAAGCGAGCGGGCATTCTTCTGTCGCTCGTCATTAGCGCTAACCGCGCGTCAACTCAGCAGCTCACCCCCCCCCCCCCCTCTTTTCATCCTCTTGCCTGCCTCTTAGCTATCCTTGCCCCCTTATCGCATCTGCTTCAAGCAGGTCGTGAAAAAACAATAAAAAGCAAGTTGGGGGGGGGGGGGGGATGGCCGGTCGTCACGTCTTCTTGGCTTGCGCGTGCGTTGCGAGGATAGGTACACCGTTCGCGCAAACGAACGCGCATTCCTACGGAGGAAGGGAGGGAGACAAAAGGAAAAGCCGCCGCCGCAGATAGTCGGAATGCGGTTGCGAGCCGCACGCCACGCGCGTGCTGCAACTCAAGTCCGCCGCTGAGTGGTGGCGACCGCCTCGTTCGTTGTGTGCGAGGCCCGCCGGCAAGCCCCCCCGTTAAAGAAACGCATGCGTACTGCGACACTTATAAACAAAAAGAAAAACGGTGCAAAACAAAAGAAAGAAAGGGACCTAGAGGTCGGCCCACCCCGAGGGCACGGCCAATCTACATTGTCACGGAAGCAAAGGAGGCCCTGTCTCTCCGGCATGTTTGTCCCTCGCCGTCTTTTCCCCTCCCTACGTTACCCTCTCAGCAGCGCTGGTTCCTTCAGCCACGAGAGCCGAGAGAGAGAGAAAAGGAGGAAAGAGGGGAAGAGGAACCGCCAACAGCGGTCCACCCGACCTTGCCGACCCCTGGCGGGGAGGTCAAGCGGAGCTGGAATGACATAATCTCGTTACACCGCGACCATGCCGCCTCGGCGCCCTGCGCGATGTGCTCTAGGGGGAACAACTCCCCCCCACCCCTGCCCGCTTCAATCCGGCGATGTTCCCACCTCTTCAGCGCCTCGGCCCGTTACGCTTCTTTGTTTAGGGCTGATGAGCCGACAGGGCTTTCGCGTGTGGCGAGGAGGAAAGAGCAAACGGATTTGCTGGCGTAAACGGTTGGGCTGTGTCGGCTGAGGTCGGCCCATGCGACTGGACGGAATCCCCGAGAGGCCGTGGGAAGGTCGAGCTGGGCGTCTTAGTTTTTCTAACGTGCAAACACGACATGCGGCGTTTCTTCTTTATTACGCGGTGTGGCGCGGGACCCATTGGGCCGTGGCCACGGCGGACGCGAGGAAGTGGATGGCGGGGTCTGCCGCGAACGTGCTTCACACAGTTCGAAGTTCGCGACGTCAGATTTAACGCTTGTCTTTTATTTGGAAGGAGCAAGGAAGGCGTCGTCGGTTGCGGCAGAGTGAAAATCTTATATATGCTAGCATATGCAGCTGCCACCGGTGCTAGGCACATGTGGAACACTTCGTGGACCGGTCTGTGCACTGAATTCTGCTGATGACGATGACAACAACGGCTTTAGCATATGCGTAGCAAATACTTTGCAGAAACCGCATGACATCAGTTTAGTACCCTGTAACGTTGTCTCCGGATTAAGGCAATCACCCTGTGTAACAGTCGCTAGTTACATAGGCCAGGGCCTACAAAAGCGCGCGCAAGAAGTTTTCGGTCGTTGTATATGAATCTCCGAGCCACTCTTGTAGAGAAGCGTACTGTAAAGTGTCCTCTTTACAAGAACCACCGGAGCGCAACACCCGCGAGGTCACTCCCTCGGCGTAGATAGCAGAGCGTAGCACCGGAGCAGGGCTGCTGCAGCGCTCGTGGTGCCCTACGGACCCCCCCTCCCCCCATCTGTGTGCCCGTCACACCCAGCGCTCCCGATTTCCATGACAATGAGCACGCGCGCGTGTGTGGTGTTCATACATCCTTCCTCTGCCCGCTCTCGGTGGGGACCCGCCCCGTCGGCAGGTGCGCGGAGAGACCCTTATCATTTCAATTTCACCCTTTGTTCTGCATCCGCTGGTACCGCGACCGAAAGTCAGAGAGAAATGAAGAGAGGGAAAGAAGCTAACGCGAATGATTCGCGGAACAACCACATCTCTCCCCCACGTTGGGCGCCAATTTGTCATCACCCCACGTTGGTCGCCAATTTCGTCTCTCACGCGACGACGGCCACGTAGCGAGACACGGCAGCCAAGCGCGCCTTGGCGACAGAATACTAAACAGTATAGGAGACCTGCGCGCAGCGACACGACAAGACGCATGACACGTGTTCGTATGATGCGTGTTGTGGTGGCGAGTCGTCTGCATCCAGTGTCCTAAGGGAGTGCGTACAGTCCACGCCACACCAAATGGTAACGCATCACCAGAGCTTCTCTTAGGCTTAGCGGTGGTCACGTTTTCGTTTTTGGTTTGATGTATATCGTTTCCATTCCGGAGCAATTCAGTTTATTAGCGGAAGAAAAAAAAAAGATCTCGCCCTTGTTTCCCGGACAAAAACAGCGTTTTTAGTGAGTAGTCATCGATAAAAAATGACTAAAAACGGGTTCTCTCAAAGTGCAGACATAACACGTTCCCAAGCTATTGTGGTTATGCCATTAGGCCGCTAGCTATACGAAATAGTTTAGGTTAATCAGGGAGCAGCCAGAGTGCAAGGACTCGGTTCCGTATTTCCATTCGCTCTTAGCTATCGGGTTGCCTTGCCGTACGAGAAACAAAAAACAGCTGCAGCACCCAACCTGTCTCTAATTGCTGCTGGCGAGCGGCTTCTGTTTTCCGTCCTCCGCATACTGTTTCGCTCGTTACTCTCCCGGGCTTCCTGCTAGGGCGAGAGGGTCGTTCATAGATAGAAAGAAAGAAAGAAAGAAAGAAAGAAAGAAAGAAAGAAAGAAAGAAAGAAAGAGAAATACGCCCGCCCTCGTCGTATCTTCAGCTCCGAAAGAAAGAGAAAGGCTTATTGAAAAAGAAGGCCGGTTCGTACACGCGTGACGCAATGACCACAGACTTTCCCCTTCCCCTCTCCCTTAGGAGAGAGAGAGAGGGGGGAGTCCGTGCGTTCGGACATTATCGCCGACACAATCGCCAGTCATTGTTCTTTCGGCAGAGGGAACAGGTGGTCTACCTGTCCGCTGGGTTTCGAAATGCTCCCTTCCGTCCAGCACCGATATGGCGATGCAGGAAGGAAAAAGACCTTCCTGAATAATACGCTCCAAGAAAGGCGGCTGAGTGGTCGTGTCTTTCGCGTCTTTGGACGCCAGCTGGCTGCTTCCTTGTGTAGCGGTACTCCTCCCGCGTACAGCACGATCTCCCGTGGTGGTAAACGCCCAAGCGTTCAAACTGATTCGATTCGCCGGATGCAGGGAGAGAGTTGTCAACGAGAAATTTGCGGTCTTTACGAAGAAGCAGCAGCTGGTAACGATGAGCTATAGTCCGTGGCGTCCTGTATTATTCCGCTGATCAATCGCAACAGTAAAACAGTAAACGAGACCAGCCTTTTGATGTTTGACTCTATCGAATTTCTTGAACTTTTATTTCGTCCAGTGGTTAACTTGTTCACATAACAAGAAAAGCTTTAACAACGAACTGGTTTTTCTCAGGGAAGAACTTGTGCGGGAGTCGCTTGCGGACTTAAATTGCATTCGACTATAGTAGCATCTTGCGTTGGCACAAGCACGCTCGGAAAGTCTTCGTTCGTGGACGGCAGTTCAGTTTTGGGCTCCCCTATCATGTGGCCACATGCTACTGTTAGCGTTACCAACCGCTGAAGTGCCTTTTGTTCCGGCACCTAAGGCTTCTAAGCGCCGCTCACATCAGCGAGTTCCTCGGGCGAGGCACACTATAAACCTGATCAAGAAAACGGCTCCCCACTTGACGGGCGACAACAACGTGAGTCTCGCCCGCAGACACACGCAAGACTTGGCAAGTGTTCGTCTACAGCCACTTCAAAAGACGCGGTATAGTAGCGTTAGCATGTCTCATTCGACACCAATCTTTTTTTGTTTTTTTTTTAAGCCACCCGAGCTTTGGCGGCCGCTGTTTTGTCCCAGAGCTAAGCCTAACCGGTCGACACCGGCCACGTAATTGACAGGCTGTATATACGAACACGGGGACAAACACTTCGCACAGTCGATCATTTGGGGGACGCTCGTTACAACGCGTCGCGCGGTCGTGACCGGTTTCTTTTCATCGCGTCAACAGCGGTTATAGTGTAGGCTCGCAGAGACAAGGGGCAGCGAAGGGCCTTGAGCTGTGCCTTTGTTAGCTGAGCGCATTAGTTGGTTCTCACCCTACATGCGACGGCGCGAAAGACACAGCCGCGCAATGCATAGCCGACCGATAGCATACCTTCCAAGGGCCGGGGCAACAACAACGCCGTTCAGCCCAGCGTCCGTCAATGTACCGATGGAAAGGGAGCCAGGGTATGTGGTGCTCACTGCTCGTACCCATTTAACGTAACGCGTCGATTTTTGTTGTCCTCAAAGCATCAATGGCGCGTGCCTATTGCGGGGAATTGGCCAAGACACAGGCGGTGAGTGGCAGATGCTCAAAGACGTTCATGTCGAGCTTTCTCGGGTAAAAAATTTGAAATTTTGAAAATTGTATGACACTGTTATGGAAATATTGAAGGCGGTGGTCCATTATTGTGATATGTAGAAAAATATTTCTTTTAAAGCGTTTCCATCGATCGGATCGAACAGTTAATACTGCCATAAAAAAACCAAAGGGGGAACGTTTTTGACGATAGTAAAAACGTGAAAGAGAAAAAATACAAGACCTCCGTCGGGTGACCTGCGGGTGTATTGATTATTATATCGAAATCTTACATTATAAAAAATTGCGTCCATAAACGGTTTCCCACTCAAAAATGCTTTTGTCCAGAATTTCTGGGTATGTTTAAAAAAAAAATGGAGATTAGGAGATCATCCGGTATGCTCCTTCTTTATTACTGGAGCGACGTGTTACGTCAGACCGAGATTTTTTTTTTGCTTTTTTTTTGCTTTGCCCCATCGCGTCACCGTTGTATTCGAAGAAGAGCTTGCGCATAACGGTGCACAGCCGACCCAGTGGAAAAGAAAGCTCCTCCGAACGCAGACGCGGGATGAGCGTTTGTTAACGATTTACAACAACGGTGCTTGTGGGCTGCTGCGCGCTCGTCGTACACAAGGGAGCGGATGCAGGCCGGGAAAACTGGGGCGCATTAGAGGCGCCGAGGTAAAAAAAAATATGCCTCCGACGCCGACATTGTATTGCATACGTACACAGGCCGCGGCAGCATTATTCATTATTCCAAAGAAAAGGGACAAGAGTGATAGCGGTGGATGTAACAAAGCGGTTCGTGTACTGGGTAATAAAAAAGTAGATTGTTGGGGTGGAAGGGCTTGGTGGCCTTAGCGGCTTTCTCGGCTCTCATTGTCTACGCGCCCGGGGGAGGCAGAGCTGTCTGGCACAAAGAACTTCCGGCGAACTCCCACCTGGCTAGCTGCTACCGCCAGAGGTCGACACACTTCCTTTAGAAGACGTCTAGGAGAAGACATCGCGCTGAGATGAGGAAACAAATGAGGGTCCCGGACGTCGTCCTGGGAGTCCCATTAACGGGAAAGGCCATTATAGTGTACACTTCGGAATACACGGCAGGTACAGTGCCTGTCTTCCTCGTACGGCAACGCAGCAGCGTGATAGAAACGGCGGAGCATTGGCGATCCCATTGCAACGCCCGAGTCAAGCGATAAAGGAGCAGGGATAAGACGGAAGGAGGAACGGTGCACGTACTTGCAAATGACGGCGCGGTTCGGGGGAGAAAATGACCCCGCTAAGTGCAACCACGACCCCAATAGGTGCAAGCCGTTGCCGCTATCAGTGAGAGGCCGCACCAGCTGGGACCAATAACTCTGGAAACTGGAGTAGGGGGGAGGAGTCTTTCCTTTCTCGGATCGACTAATAACGGTCCTGATGGCACGGTATTACGCCTCACTTCTTCCTGTCTGCCGCCGGGAAGGAGAGTCGGAAAGGGAGCGGGGGGGTGAGTGACGCACCGTTGAATAACGGCACCGCCGTGGTTTCGCCCAAGACGGGTTTTCGGCTACGGAACATACGGGTTCGGAGTTAAGAAGGCAGGGGTCCAACTTCCGGCGCGGGAACGAAAAAAGGGGTCACCGAGGCAACTTCGGCGAGTCCCCCCTGCGGTGGCCTTGAACCTCCTTCTGTCGCTGCCGAGAATAGACGGGCGGAAGAGAATATCCGATATAACGAAATGCGGGCTGTAACTCAAGAAATATCTTCAAGGCACGTGTGCTTTCAGAGGATGAACTATATAGAGTGCTCCCTGTGAGTGTTCTGCGAGAGCACGTCAGCTCGCTGTCGCCATGAACGAGGACAGTTAGAGAGAAGTTCTAATTTATCTCGTCAAGTGTACGCGACGGCGCGAGTAGACTCTCCGTTTGTACCTGGTGTCGAGGCCGCAGCATTAAGTCAGTCAGGAAAAACGTGTCTAAAGGAAAAAAACTGACTTGGCTGCCACAGCTTTCGCGCCTACGTGTTCCTACGCGTGGTGTTGCGAAGTGTCGCACGTTTTTCGCTTTGACGCGACGCGCAACGGCAGAAGCGGTAAATGACTGATAAAATAACCTCCCTTTATGCTGAATTCTTTTTTTTTCATATATTAAGTGCGCCCGCTCGACTGCATATAGAGGAGGTGATCTAGAGTTGTATCCCGTTAATAGACCGGAAGCGGGCAGAGTTGGTGGGGGAACAAACGCGGCTTAATGACGTCCTAGTCGAAATCAAGAGGAAGAAATGGGCTTGGGCAGGCCATGTACTGCGAAGGCAATATAACCGCTGGTCCTTAAGAGTAACGGAGTGGATTCCAAGAGAAGGCAAGCGTAGCAGGGGCGGCAGAAGGTTAGGTGGGCGGACGATATTAGGAAGTTTGCGGTTAGTGCAGCTGGCAACGGACAGGGTTAACTTCAGAGACATGGGAGAGGTCTTTTGCCGTGCAGTGGGCGTAGTCAGGCTGATGATGATGATTATGATGATTTCGTCGGTTTATTATTTGACCCTTTTGTTAGCGGAACACGCACCGCCCATTACGTGTCGGCCGCTGACAGCCATCGATGTCAGGCTCTTTGTTATCAAAGGTGGCACTAGCCACTGGAAGCGAGGAAAAAAGATCGCAAATACGAAAAATGAAATACGATAATGGGTATACTTGCACTTTGCACCGCCTCAACGGCGGCAATTAAACAGGAAACCCCGTGGCGCTAGCGCCCCGGGGAGGTGGCCAAGACCGGCAGCTAACCCTAACGAGCCCCGCGTTGTGAGGCGCTGTAGCACCCCTGATAAAAGTTTCGCGTGCGGGGACGAAGCAAGTGAAACAAGAGCTGCAACAGTGCGGCCGGTGTGGAAGGAGCCGGGTGCTGCAGGGGTGGGGGGTTGTTGTGTGTACAGCGACGACGACCACTTAACTCGTCGCCAGCAGCAGCAGCAGCAGAGGCGGGTCTGTAGCTGGTTAAAAAAGCCGTCGGTGGTTGTCGCAGCGTCGTCGGGCGACTGCCTTCCGACACGGTGCAGCAGCCAAGCGCGAATCCCCCGGCGATGTGAAAGAAGCTGCTAGGACCCCGTCGTGATGGTGCCCGCTGTACTAATTAGCGTGACGGTCCTTCCTCGGGAGTGGTCTGGGGGACAGCTTTTATCGGCGGTGCTCCTCGACCACCGTCACGAGTGTGGCCTGCCTGCGAACGGGCATCGCAGGCTTCTTGGTATACGCAAGCCCGGGAAATCTGGACGAATGCTTCTAGTTTGGGCGGCTCTCACCACATGGCGCATGCTGGTGAACGTCGAAAATCACCCCGCTGATTTTGTATATTTGGTGCACCCCGTTGATTTTCTATGGTCGTCGACACGCTGCGGTGGCTCAGTGGGTTTAGCGTTCGGCTATTGACCCCCAGGTCGCGGGTTCGATCCCGGCCGTGGAGGCCATATCTCGGTGGAGGCGAAATGCAAAAATACCCGTGTGCTGCGCGATGTCAGCGCACGTTAAAGCTCCCCAGGTGGTCTAAATAAATCTGGAGGTCGCCACTATAGTGCCTCTCTTAGCCTATGTGCCGCTAATGGGATGACAAACCCAACAAGATAGAATTTCTTATTTATATGTTCATCTAAACTATTCGGTGGGCAGGAATCCTTTTAAGAGCCAAATTTCGCAGCGTGTATTCGAAGCGTAGGCCGTCACTATTAACTCATTAACGCAGTATCCTATCATATACTCTGTGGTCTTCGCACAATGTACAAGTGAAAATATTTCGGTATAGGTTAGCACGGTATTCGTCACTGGCGGCCTACAGATGGCGCTGCTTGGTGAACTAGCGTAGAGTCGCTGGATTCAGTGACTCTCTAAAGTAGCGCCTGAGTAGCGACAAGGCCTGATCACATGTATGCCGTTCACTTCGTTGCAAAGGGTACGGCCTCATCATCATCATTTTCTTCTTCACGAAACGCTGACCTTGACAATGTGGAACTATTGATGCATGGGTTTTAGGGCACTTATTCAAAGAGCAACATCAATACAGGGGTCGTACAGTGCCTGGCAAAGTTAAATCGTCCCTTTTGTTTAGCGCCTGAGCGCGAGCCAGCATCGCGCGTCTGCAAGAAGCTATTGGGACTCCAGGGATGCATCCTGCAGTGTTTGTCGCGCGAACACTGCGGCGGTGGAAATCGGAGAAAGTCAACTGGTTTTTAGCTTCTATTGCAATGGTACATACAAGCGGGCGACGGGGCATAGACTAACTGCAGTTGTACTAAGCCCGATATAGCTAGTGACACGGGCTGAGGTATTTTATTTTTCAATCTTTTTTCCTGCCCCACCATAATTTTTGTACCCTTAACATTAGCCCGTTGTGCCTTAGGCGGTGCGGGCTGGGCAACATTATTTTTCTTTATTTTTCTCTACCACCACTAATATATGTATCCTTAACAGTTCCTCACTATAATAATACAGAGAGGTGTCAGCGCTATGAAGTCGTTCCGGCCGCTCCGCGGCGGTTGAGGTTAGTTAAACTCACATTTAATTTTAATTTCCTGCTACCAAGAATCGCAGAGCTCAAAACGTTTACCCGAGTAGACCACTTCATGTAAAAGAGCCACTGCAGCACAGGAGGCATTTTGGGATCCCTCTACACACTAAACACAAATATTCCAGTATGAGAGTAAACGGGAGTAGTAGTAAGATGGGGGGGAGGGGGGGGGGTCTTCTTGAGCACCCCATTTGTTTCGTGTTGTCAGTGGACATACCCAGGCGACGTTATATATGCGGAAGAGCCTGCATAGCAAACGATTTTGTTCGCAAATTGCTGGTACTTTGGCTTGTGCCCCTGTATACGTCGGTTTCTAGTCGCGGAAGTGCTTGCAAGGCCGCGAGTCAACGTGACATTTCATTCTTAGTCGTTCGTTTAGCCGGCAAGGAAAGGACGCTCGGTCAATCAGCGCTTCGTGAAGCGTTTCCTTATTCGTTCCGGAACCAACTGTAAGCGCCGTTAGATTTCGAGAAAGTAGTGGGGAGACAAGGCAGACGAAAAATGGCTTCTGCGGAGTTTGCGCCCCACCCACACATTGTCTTGGGAGGCGACAACGATGGAAGCGGATGTGCGCGCGCCTATGCCGGGCGACGTCGGCGGAGTCAGAAATTTAAACAAGAAATAAATAAAAAAAGAAGAACACGGCGAGTTTGGGAGAGCCCACGGCAGCGCGTACACGGCACGTGCTGTTGTGTGCATACACAAACAAGGGGGCGGCCCCTTCCATTTTTCAACGAGCGCTGGGCCCGTTCCAGCGCAAAACAGGCAGCTACCTTCGGCTGGACAGCTTCTGGCGGCCGCAGCCGTTCCTCCGTCTTGATTTTCCCATGCGGCTTACGCGGCCTGCGCCCTCTGCGCGCAGGTTACGCAAACGCAATAAACCTCGCGGGCCCATGGAAATCTTTCTTTCTTTCTGTCTTTCTTCTTTCTTATCTTCCGTTCCTACTCTCTTCTCGCGCACCGCACATAGGGAACTCATAGAGAGACAGAAACGGGTCTTCCTTCGTTTCTTTCTTGCTTTCGTTCGTTCCTTTATTTATTTCGTTCATTCCTTCCATCCTTTCGTTGGTTCGTTCCTTCCTTCCTTTCTTTCTTGCTTTCGTTCCTTCCGTTATTTATTTATTTATTATTTCGTTCGTTCGTTCCGTCCTTTCGTTCCTTTCTTTCTTCCTTTCCTTATTTATTTCGTTCGTTCCTACCTTTCTTTCTTGCTTTCGTTACTTTTTTTGTTTCGTTCCTTTCTTTCCTTCCTTCCTTTCTTTCTTGCTTTCGTTCGTTCCTTTCGTTCGTTCGTTCGTTCCTTCCTTCCTGCCTGCCTTCCTTCCTTTCTTGCTTTCGTTCCTTTCTTTCGTTTCTTCCTTTCTTTCTTTCTTTCTTTCTTTCTCTCTCTTTCCTTCCTCATTTCCTTCCTTCTTTCTTTCCCCCCTCTCTCTCTCTCTCTCTCTCTCTCTCTCTCTCTCTCTCTCTCTCTCTCTCTCTCTCTCTATCTATCTATCTATCTATCTATCTATCTATCTATCTATCTATCTTCCGTTCCTTCTCCCTTTTGGCGCACCGCGGATGGAGAACACACAGAGAGACAGAAACGGCCAGCCAGCCAGCAGTCTGGCTCGCACAGCAAACCGGGAAGTGCTCGGAGTGGCGGCGCACAGTTTCAAGGTTGAGTGAAACGCATTTCTCCGCCGCCGCAGTCGAAGTCGTCGTCGTGACCTCGGCAAGGTCGCGCCTGTGTGGCGTCGTCCACCCGCCACAATGCGGTGGCGGCGGTGCCGTGCGATTCGGCTCGCCGCCGGTGCTTCCAGCGGTTTTGCATGCGTGCGTGTGGCGCCGGCAGCGTCGAGAGCCGTGCCAAATTGTGAATCACACACGCGCGCCGCTCCGCGCAGGCGTCGTGGCGACGCCGCGCGCGGACGACTTCCCGGCCACGGCGTCGCCGACGGTCGCCCCATATATGGGAGCTCGCGTTTCCAACATTTCGGCGCCACCAACTCGGGTCACTGTTTTAGTTTGTTTATATATATAATAGCATACAAGATACAGGAAATGAGGGGCTCGTTTGACAAACTTATGAAGTCAACAGTCACCGAAACCAAGCAAGGTACATAGGGGAATGTTTAATTCTTTGTTTTTTTTTTCATGTTGTAGCGCTGATCAGTTGGATATATTACTTATATTAATATATCGCTTAAAGAAAATTACTTATAAAGCAGCAGAAAAACAACCATGCCGGCGGTGGGATCCGAACCCACGACCTGCGAATATCGCGTCCGGTGCTCTAAGTATTATTATCCAACTGATCAGCACTACACATTAAAAAAAAAACTTAAACATTCCCCTATGCACCTTGGTTTCAGTGACTTGGCTTCATATATATATATATATATATTCACAGATGGAGGCGGTTACGATGTAGCAATAAAATACCGTAGTGTGGAGTGAAGTTATTAAATTTTCCAGACGGCTCCTGATTGCAAAGTATTACCCGAGAATTTGCGAGACAGCTCATGTGATTAGTAGTAACGCAATAAGGCGTAGGGAGGGATAGTTGGTAATCGATCCTTGACAGCGCATAAAACAACGTGGACGAGGATCATTAATGGTTATAGCCGTCTGCTGGTTCCGTTCAGTGTATGTACGAGAGGCAGAAATTACTTAAAGTCTGCGTTATACGGCTCGATTCCAACCGTTATGATGGTGACCTACACGATGAGGCCCATAATGTGGCCGGGGGGCCAGTTTTTCACGCAACGGAGGGTGGTGGTATACAGTATAGTTTGTAAAAGAGTCCCAGACGAGGGATTTCATGACGGGACTGACTGAGCTGAAGGCGAAGTTTCATGCTCCATATTCACGTCCGCTTGCGTCTAATATAACGCAGCATTGTTCGAGTACTAAACGAGGATGCAATCATCGCTTGCAAGGAACACCACAGTTTCGGCTCCACGAAGTACACTCTAAACACGAATACACCTATGTGGGAGTAAAAATGAGCACACCCCTTTCATAAAAAGTTGTGCGCTAGCGGACAGCTTACTCTCATACGAACGTGTTTAGAGCGTAGGGACCCATAGCAAGGAACAGGACGCGCTCGCTTGATTTCTGTGGCGTTGGCCCCCGGCAAACGTGTCACGTTTGCGGGGATCCAACCCGCGACCTGCTCCAGACCGGATGCCATGAACTTTGGCACAGTTGTGCCGAGTCACGCCTGCTTTTACCAGAACCATGCAGGTCGAGGACGGGCCATATAAGGCGCAGTAAGTTTGGATGCAAGTGACAAAACACAACTTTGTGAACGTTTCAAAATCGAGAAGCGCTGCAGCATTTGACGTCACCACCAGCAATAGCGCAGTGTAGCCTGTTCTATTCTCCAGTAAATTGGGAGGCAGAGAAAAAAGGCATTAAAATGTTTGGGGTAGAATAAATTTGTTTAACATTACTTATACGATCGAGACGTGATAAAGTGCAATCGGCCGCCCAAAGTCCTTGACCAGTGGTCATGCAGCGACCCCTAACCAGCGTTCCCACCAGACATTAAAGAGAGAGAGAGAGAGAGAGAAAAGGCACAAATTCGCTTCGGGTAATGCCGAGGGCGCCTAAATCGTCACACACACACACACACACACACACACACACACACACACACACACACACACACACACACACACACACACACACACACACACACACACACACACACACACACACACACACACACACACACACACACACACACACACACACACACACACACACACACACACATATATAGACGGCCGGACACGGCATTGTCTGCCACTTTCTTCGCGCAGAACAGCTCACGACAGTGCGTAGTGCAGTAATGTATGGTGGTTGGCTACATCCCACCAGGCGTCTGCGTGCCCACCGTGGAAAAACGGGGGTTAGCCGCGCATGCCAACCCGCTAATTGCTAACCTAACCTAATTACCATTCCCTTTCCTCCGACAGCCACGCCGCCGCGTCTATAATTAGCAAACCGCGCAGGTATATGCTTGCCAACATGACGGCCCTGAACGGAGCGAGATGCAGACGCGAGAAGCAGGTAGAAATAAAAATAATAAGAGCCAGGAAAGGGGGGGGGGGGGGGGGGGGTTGGTGTACGTGCAGGAAGAGGTAATATACCCGCCTTCTTCCCGCTAATTCATCGTTCGTCCAGCATTCACACCGCGTGTACAGATGTAGACGGGAACTGCAACAGCACTCTGAGCCAACGGAAGCACGCGACGAAACTGTAATTACACCCCTGTGGCCGATCGGGGCCATTGTGTGCCCGCGTGCTGTATATATATAGATAGCACGGACAGAGAGAAAGATCTGTTCCCCCCCCCCCCCCCCCCCTCCACCACTGGCGGTTTCGTTTTTCGATCTCGACTCCCCCTCGATCGAATGCATGCATGCAGGCGCGCAGACATAATAACCCTCCCCCGAATCCCCCTCTCCCCCTGCGGCCTCGATGACGTAACAGCCCCGGCACGCACGCGCACAGATTGGAAACAATCGAAGAGGGGAAAAAATTAAAAAAAAAATGGCTTCGCAGACGGGGTAGAGGGAAAAGTGAGCCGACGGTGTTCATTTAGCGAACCCGTCCCTCCAGCGAGGGTGGTCATTTGCCGCGTTCGGTACCTCTATGAGGTGAATATATAATAAACGTCCCAAGCAGACCATGCGTGCACGCGGAGAGAGTATTTGGGCCGCGGGCAAGGTCGTCGTTTCGCTTCTGGCTGCGAAGCGCCTCAAAAGTATAGATTACGCGCCCGAACGTAATGGTGTGCGCGGGCTTCGTGGTGGGGTGCCGACGTTCATTTCGCCTTCTACCCGCGGTGGTAGCCGCCGAATATAATGCAGCACTCCGGCCGGGGCTTCATTAGGCGCTTTCGGGTATCGCATACACACAGAGGGCGAGTGTGTCGCGAAAGATTGTCCTGAAACAATCGTCGACGCGCCCGCGCGCGCGACCTTTCTGTTTTGCGCATTTATTTTTGTTACTAATGCGCTATTATTACTCTCTAGCGTATCTCGCACTGATGAAGGAAAACGAGTTGTGCTTCACTGTGCATAGGCGATGCTGGGGATATTCACTCGCAAAGCTATAGGCGTAGTTCCACGCTTGATGAACATAATACTCGGTGGGAGCCCACCAGTATACGTCGCCTTCGAGTGGTTAATGATTGCGGGTAAATGCGTTTATTGCGGCCTTTTCCCGATCGTTCGCTGCTGTAAATCGACTCGGCCAACGCGCACCAGAAGCATTATTTCGCCTATAGCGAGAGTTCGTAATAGACTATACTCCGTGAGCTGTCGTCTGTCCTATTCCAAGGTGTGCAGCTTGGTGGAACACGGCAGGTTGTGTGTATGGTTAGTACCCTGAAGTTATAATTTGACTTGCGCATGCGCGCGAAGCAGGGCTTCTAGATTGAAGACTGTATGCTCGGCATCGTTATATCAACTTATAAGATATGTTGGCACGAAACACTTGATTATCGATATTGCTGTATTGACAGGGAGCTCGGGTATATAGCATACACATTCGGCCACAGTGCACGCCACGGTCTACTACTCCGAACCCCGTTTTGAGCAACTGAACATATGCCCGCTTCTTGTTCGGCCTTGACGTTGTGGAAATGACTGCAGGGCCATTTTTATTTATTTGCATATGCCAGCATGTTGACGTCATGCACGAGTGTCCCTGACGTCAAAACCAGCGGTCATGGTACATCCCCAGGGCACCGGTACACTTAGAGAAACCGCTGTGTGCGAGTTTGAGCCGACCAGCGTGACCTTACTATTTTCTTTTTTGTATCTTGCAGACTCCGCAGGGGCAGGGAGACTGTGTGGGGCCTAACTACACTCCCAGAGCGTTGAACGACACGGGGCTGCCTTCTGTCCTCTTTCTTTCTTTCTTTCTTTCTTTCTTTCTTTCTTTCTGAGTTTTTATCTTTCAAGCTCCGTCAGGTCCTTTTTGTCAGGCGCGAGCGTTTTCGTCGCCGCTGGGAGATAGATCTGAGCGGCGCGCCGTCGCGAATGCGTCAACCTGCGCGGCGGCCAAACAGAGAGACGCCGCCTCCGTCACCGCGGGACCCGTCGCCTCATTCCTGTTGTTTTTATTTTCCCCTCTCCTTATTCGCAGCCGTGCTCTGGCGATTGCTCTCTTTATTTAGAGCTTCTTTCTCTTGCTGCCTGTCTCTTTCCTCGCGACCGCAGAGATTGCGTGCTGGACCATTGGAGATAAATAAAGTGACCGCTCAGATAAGACGCGGGGGGGAGGGGGGGGGGGGAAGTCGTGCCCTCCAACACACGCGCGTGCAGAAGTGAAACGAAGCGCTGGCGTCTCGTCGCAAGCGCAGTGGGGGGCAGCTTGGATGACGACGGCGCAGAGCGGCGGTTTCGGTCGTGGACTTGGGGGAATAAATAAAAGCAGGGCGCTGGACATGCGGAGTCATTTCAAAGAAAGCCCGCCAAATGAAAGGCACAGGAGCTGGAAGGGGAGGGGGGGGGGGGGGGGAGCTTCGCTGGTTTTTACGCCAGCCGTTGGGTAGCCACGCGCCTTCTTCGAGACGGGCTCTGAGGCGGGAGTGTGTGGGAGTGGCATTCCGAGAATCTCCCCCGCTGACCACCGGCAGTGCGAAAAAGGAGCCTGCGCGGACGTGCGCAGTGCGGCGCGTAGAATAAGAAAACCTGGGCGTATAGCGCAGGACTTTTGGTCGCCTTTCATTTTTTAGCTCTCTACTTCTTTTTAATTTTCGGTCTTGGCAAGAAACTTGAAATTGCAGTGTGCACAAAGTGACTAACACAAAGGCATAGAGGGACTAACACAACGCACGTATTAGGGCACAGATACAGGCAGCGCAGAAAGATGATTTGAAGCGCGTTCTGCGCACTGGGTGTGTTCTCTGCGCCGACTGTTCGGCCAATATGGCGGCGCCACGGGTGAATGCCCTTGCACCTGAAAGCACCCGCGGTGTTACGCTAGTGTGCACAAAGGCACGAAGTCACGACAGTCGGTGGATGCCATCGGCTGGAGGGCTTCCTCTGAGGGGCGTTCGCCGTTTTGTTCTTGAGTTGTACCCTACAGTGGTGTTTGTACAGAAGCGATGAATGCAGGTATCGAAACTTCTGTCATC